>NC_059549.1:1212121-1515151 GCF_905220415.1 Colias croceus
AGTCTGTACGTAATTAAATTATGATATTGTATGAAAATATCTTTAGAAAAGGAAAAGTGATATCAAAGACCTTTATGTACCTACCTACATTTATTAAAAACTGTCATATTATAAATATCAACACACTGTTAAAAATATTAGGTAAAGTAGCCTCTGTTAAGATAAAAAATTCAAGTTTTTGAGATAAATTGTAAAAATGTCTTCGTTTACCTACTTATTTTAAAATTTCAATCTAAGTTCTAGAGAAGAAACCGAGAAATTTTGTACTTTCAAGTATTTTATCCAATACGGGCTCAAATGTTCTGATAATAATCGTAGCACACATTCTTACAATATTATCTCTAAAGTAACCACGGAACTTTTATTGAGTTTGATATCAGCCAGTTAAATCGTGCTAACCTTAATGTTGGAGCGAATTTTATCTTAATAAAATCAAAGACTTTACCAAATAATCCTATGTTAATTTTAGTTTAGAGTTAATAGTTTTTTTCTTTTAATTAAGTTTCAATAATAAAATCACATCCTGTGTTTTATGATGAGAGTTTTGTGATTTTATTCATGGATAAATTATTATTATTACCTATAATGTTTCCTTGTTAACCTTAGTCAGTTTGTTAAATTTTAACAATAATTAAAAATCTTTTTTTTTTGTAATATTTGAACAAAATCAAACACAAGACTAAGGTTTTAGAAGAACTTGTGATTGTGAAACTCTTTGTTCAAAATTAAATATAATTTGAATTTTCTATTTTTACTATAAAAGTTATCTCATTATTATTATGTAACAGTTGTGTATTGTAATCGAATAATGAATAATTTTACATCTCAATAAGCAATGCTTTATAATTTAGGCGACAAGTGCCAACAATAAATATCATTTCGCTTACATTATTCACATGAATACATTATTTTTAAGATAAATATAGCAAATAGTTATGCGTATTAAAAATTTACACTTTCATTTAATTTTTATTCGTATTGATATTTTATGTGTTAAATAATGACATGAATCCAATATATTAATTAGTTCTTAATTTTTCATCCATTTTAAACAGTTTGGACATTATGATAATGCATACCATGTAATCTAAAAGTTACGCGAATCTCAATGCACTTATTGATATTGCGTGACTTTTATTTAGAGTTTTGTTCGTTTTATTCAATAATTTGACACCGAAACAAAATTTTTCGAAACTGATCAATCTAGCTTTAAAATGGTCGACCGTTCAAAAATGTTAAGACTATAATATCAGCGATGTTAATGAATTTAATCATATACCAATGCATCGTTTATAATATTATGTATTAGTAGGTAAAGGGAATTTCACCTACATTCCGACAGGTATTTTCTACGTAACAGCGGCAAAGATTATTAACCATCTGGGAGAAGCCGGAATTCCTGACTGCAATATTCCGTATAGAAAAATTAAATTACAGTACACTTGAATATGAATAAGTCTTTATATCTTTTTATGAAGATCCAATTAAAAATATTCACTTAATTAATCTTAAATCTATTCCTTATATAAAACACGAGTGAAGCGGAGACGAGAAGAGTCGATTAAGTTTAAAAATAACTAGAACTTTTTGCTCAACTTTAACGCTACTTTTCAAACATTCCGTACAATCTATTAAATGCATAGTTTATTATTTGAAAATTTACCACACCAGTAAAATTTTAGATCTTTAATTCTCTCGATTACTAAGGATGTGAGAACATTTACCTATTTGTACAAAGAAACACATCATGCTTGCAATTATACGATACACATAAATGTAAGAACATTTACCTATTTGTACAAAGAAACACATCATGCTTGCAATTATACGATACACATATAAATGTAAGAACATTTACCTATTTGTACAAAGAAACACATCATGCTTGCAATTATACGATACACATATAAATGTAAGAACATTTACCTATTTGTACAAAGAAACACATCATGCTTGCAATTATACGATACACATATAAATGTAAGAACATTTACCTATTTGTACAAAGAAACACATCATGCTTGCAATTATACGATACACATATAAATGTAAGAACATTTACCTATTTGTACAAAGAAACACATCATGCTTGCAATTATACGATACACATATAATGCTATTTCTATAAAAAATACCTTTTTAAATACAAACTAAAGTACATTAATATTCTACACTATAAGTCAAAGAGTATAGTAACTATGTATAAGGAACTATAAGTGAAGGTAAATAAATAATTTATCAGGCGGTGGTGGAGCTCAAATAAATGAAGACAGTTGCGATGCGAGCGAACAGCTGAAGATATGCGTAGAAACTACACCAAAGACACCCGTGGGGCTGCCTAGGACAAGGAAAGAGTTGGATGCGCACTGCTTGTAAGTAGATTATTTTTTATATATTCTATACTAATATTATAAAGCTGATGAGTTTGTTTGAACGCGCTAATCTCAGGAACTACTGGTCTGATTTGAAAAATTCTTTCGGTGTTAGATAGCCTATTTATTGAGGAAGGCTATTAATTATAGGCTATATATCATAACGCTAAGACCAGCAGGAGCGGAACCACGCAAATTAAAGATAAATAAAGACAAACATGACTTTTGGTATACAGAATATAAAACTATGTTTCAAATCGGTTGAGTAGTTTTTGTGTTAAATGGTAGCAAAGTAACGATAAAAACTTTTTTTTAGTCTGTATTGTACTCTGACTTTAAACATAACTCTTTTTCGAGATTGCTACAGTTCTTTAAACGTAGGTATAAAATTTATTATTCTTATACTTGATTTTATACAATCTAAATACAAAATTGGTTTGATTACATTCACATATTGTTATAAAAGTCGATCCAAATGAAGTCCGCTGTTTTGTAAAACTGTTTAATTGGCGGAATAAATGTATATTTGTGTAACCTTTTATACGAGTTTGATTTGTGTAAGCTGTGAATGTATACGTATATATCTGTTTTTATAGCTGTTCCCCGAATTTCATTCGCATTCTATATCAAGTTTAATTAGTGGAAATGATTTTTTGCATTCCTTGTTAAACATATTTTGAATTTTCGGAAAGGATTATAAAATTGAATAGGTTAATTGTTAATATTTTCGAGAATTCAATCAAGAGCTTTTTCGTGTTGTGCTTGATTTATTTCAATATTTATGAGTCTGCCAAATGGAGATTTTCAAGTGGTACTTTTATAGTCGTTTCAATTACCCATTATTTCATCAAGTTATAATCATTGACTATCATTTAATGTGTATTTTTTGTTGTATGTACTAGAAATTCGACGCCATATACGCATAAAATTTCATCAAAGTAAGGCTATTTTAACTTAGATTTTCTTTGAATTTTTGAATAAAAGTACTTAAAATTCCTCGAACACTTTTTAGGATGTCTCAGTGTCTTTATTGTTGTATATTTTATAAGAAAATCTCTTAAAAATTCCGTGTAAACTACAAAGACACGAACGTCCCGCATCGAAAAAATTGAAACACGCCTCAGGTTATTGGCTATTAAACAAACTGGACAATGAAAATCAATAAATTGTCTCTGACACTTTTTAGATATTGAGTAAATCTTTAATTTAAGATATTATAACACATTGTTACTAATTTAGTTTTTTTAAACGAGCTTCTAAAGAATTACAGAAACAATTCAAAATCACTCTAAAATCGATACGGCCTCTTAAGCGCTGCAGCCTTCGCTACTCGTCTACACGATGATCGCGTTCAAACACACGTTCAAACGTTAAAATACCTACTTTCGTCCAGCGCAATTTTATATATGGGCTCTTAAGCCTATGCTAAAAACTTTTCGTCGTGGATTATAATAATAATTAAGGTTTCTTTAATAATTTTATGTAAGAAATGAATACAAGTCTATATATAATTTCTCGTGAGATATTAAAATAATTATTTGAAGTAGATTTATACATATTATTTTTATGAAAGCTTTCTTAATTCTTTATACTTTTCTTTCAAACAGGGCATATCAGACTGGTATGGCATGTATGGACGCGTGGATAAAGCGGTGCCTGCCAACGGATGGACAGAAGTTGGTGCAACAACAAATCGGTGGTGCGAGAGCGCTCATGCGATTCTTATGCACCAATGATTCTTCGTTGAGACGAGGTATAGTAATGATAGTATAAAAATAACTAGCTTTCCGCCCGCGGCTTCGCCCGCGTTTTCATAGAAAACCCCGCATAGTTCCCTTTCCCGTGGGATTTCCGGGATAAAACCTATCCTATCTCTCAAGTTGGATCAAACTGCACATGGTGTGTGAATTTTATTATAATCGGTTAAGTGGTTTAGGAGTCCATTGAGGACAAACATTGTGACACGAGATTTATATATATTAAGATAAATAATTTATGTACATAGCTTTTCATAAATTTATAATGTTAGTAACTATTAATTTAGAAGTAGGTAATAGGCATACTTAAATGTACTTGGAATAAATACTGGAGCCTAAAAGAAATTTTTAAAAGCAACATGCCAACAAATCTTAAAACGAAGGTTTTGAATTCAAGTCTACTACCATGTTTGACGTATGCCTGCCAAACATGGAAATTCACTTCAAAAATAAAAAATAAAATAAATAGCTGCCAAAGAGGGATAGAACGTAGTATGTTGAAGATAAAGAGATTAGACAAAATTAGGCACACTAAAATAAGGTCGATTACCAAAGCAACTAATGCTTTGAGTCACGCACAAAAACTGAAGTGGAGGTGGGCAGGACACGTCGCCAGACTTACTGATCAAAGATGGACAGCGAGAACGACAACGTGGCATGGCCCACTAGGCAAAAGGTACAGAGGGAGACCGTTAACACGCTGGGACGACGACATCAAGAAAACAGCCGGCCCTCTGTGGTACCAAATAGCGCAAGATAGAGACGGGTGGTCAGCTTTGGAGGAGGCCTTTACCCAGACAGGGGTTCATGCAGATTGATTACTTTAGTTCATAACGTTAAATTAATTTCTTTTATTTATTTACAATAACTTAATAATTAATATTAGCATTGGAATTTGGAATACAACAAAATTACAATTACTAACACTAATAACAATCAAGTTTTGTATACACTTATTTTTCTTACCGCGTAAGCGTTACTTTGTAAAAATGTCAACATATCTGCAGGAAATAAACAGGCTTTTTTATTTTTTATTTTTATTTTATTTTATTTATTTTATTTAATAGGCATACATACAAGTTTTTAAGAATTTGTATAGGTTACATGCATTTTACATCGATTTCACTGATTAATTTTATGTGTGTAAAAATAATGCAAGATATAGGTAGGTATCTAATAATATGTCACAACTCATACCTAATGTAAACTAGCGGTTAGCCCCGGCTTCGCCCGTGGTACCTACATGTTTACGTTGTGTTTCATAAAAACTATCCTATCTTTCCAGTTGGATCAAACTGCACATGGTGTGCGAATTTTATTATAATCGGTTAAGTGGTTTAGGAGTCCATTGAGGACAAACATTGTGACACATAGAGATAATATGTACTACGTGTGACTCGAGATTTATATATATATTAAGATTTATAGGATTTAATCTGTTATTTGGTCGTGACTTAATTATAAAAATCTTAAATACACACACATCACAGCTTTATACAAAAGGACAAAAATAGACCCAAAACCCAGAATAAAAGTTCATTGGATATTATCCATTAATCCATAATATGTCCATTGTCCAATATGAACGAGAATAAAATCACAATATGTTTGTATTAGTAAATTTAGACATCAGTCAAATGCTCCTAACTTCTTAAATTTTAATTATCTTCAGTTCTGATAAAGTTATTAAAAATATTTTGATACATAATAAAAGGTTAAAAAATTAGGTACCATTGTGCCTTTTTAGGGTTCCGTAGCCAAAATGGCAAAAACGGAACCCTTATAGTTTCGTCATGTCCGTCTGTCCGTCTGTCCGTCTGTCCGTCTGTCACAGCCGATTTACTCGGAAACTATAAGTACTACAGTGATGAAATTTGATGGGAATATGTGTTGTATGAACCGCTACAAAAATATGACACTAAATAGTAAAAAAAAGAATTGGGGGTGGGGCCCCCCATACATGTAACTGAGGGATGAAATTTTTTTTTCGATGTACATACCCGTGTGGGGTATCAATGGAAAGGTCTTTTAAAATGATATAAAGTTTTCTAAAAAACATTTTTCTTAAAGTGAACGGTTTTTGAGATATCAGCTCTCAAAGTCGTAAAAAGTATGTCCCCCCCCCCTCTATTTTTATAACTACGGGGTATAAAATTCTAAAAAAAATAGAGGTGATGCATGCTAATTAACTCTTTCAACGATTTTTGGTTTGATCAAAGTATCTCTTATAGTTTTTGAGATAGGTTGATTTAACTGTAATTTTGGTTAAGTTATTGTGCTTACACTGAAAACGATGGCTGAACCTTATAAGATAGATCAAAAAATATACTAATAAGTTTATTATATTTGCTGCTACGGAACCCTTTGTGCGCGAGCCCGACTCGCACTTGGCCGGTTTTTTTATCTCGCGACGTCTATTGCTTGGCAAGTTATAGTCAATTATCGGTTTTATATTTTTCCTGAAAAGTTGTGTTTTTGCAGTGTTTGTTTTATTCTCCAGTTACGGCGATATTATATTGTTGACTA
Source organism: Colias croceus (assembly GCF_905220415.1). Lineage (NCBI taxonomy): Eukaryota > Metazoa > Arthropoda > Insecta > Lepidoptera > Pieridae > Colias > Colias croceus. The sequence continues at coordinate 1,218,777 of NC_059549.1, forward strand.
CATGCTGTTATAAACTAAAATTCCTCGTTACATTAAAAGCGGAAACACAGCATGCCGTCTCATGACATACGAGCATCTTAAAATACCTGAGACGCTACAAAACTGCAGAAATTTAACATGAGGAAATTCGAAAAATTGTGACGTTCAGTAAATCGTTTGATAAATAAAAGAATAATGTAAAAATATCGTATCGGTTTATATATGTGAAATTAAGAAAATTACAATATAATATCTATATTCTACAAACAACATTAATTATGAAATGACTCTACTATGGAGTTTCTTGTCCATAAATACTGCTTTCCGAATTGGTGGTAAAAGTTAAAAATATCTAATGACGATTCAAAAGTGCTTCTAGAGCTTATAAGTCTATCTATACTATCTAAGTCTAAGTTGAAGAGTTTGTTTGTTTGTTTGAACGCACTAATCTCAAGAACTACTTGTCCGATTTGAAAAATTCTTTCGGTGTTAGATAGCCCATTTATCGAGGAAGGCTATATCATTACGCTAAGACCAAGAGGAGCGAAGCATTGCGGGTGAAATCGCGGAGCACAGCTAGTTGAATAAATAAATGTTTGAGTTTGAGTAGGTACATAGACTATAAGTAAAATCATTAATAATTAAAAATATGGAGATCTTACGTAGGTGTAATAAAACCATAATTATTACACGGATAAATTAGAATTGACATAATTCAGTGACCTATATGGTATAAGGTGAACTCAGTGAACCAAAGGCACATGGGCAAACACGTTTTAAATTTAAATCTATTTTCACATGAATAAACCTGTTCGATGTCTGGCGTAAGCGAATTCTGATGTGAATAGCGATCAAAGAGGTCTTGAATACTGGGAATCATTGATAACACAGCTCAACAATAAAACAATTTTCTTTGTTGCCCTGGATATTTCTACAGATTTATATATTTCAAGTATCCAATTTGCGATTGTATTCATTAAATTGTTTGGTTGGCTCTAGTTTATTTTTTATTGGAATTTTCATATATTTAGTTCTCTTAACCCATTGAGCCCCAAGCGGCCCGATCGGTCCCAATAGATTTTCTATTGTGTCTGTGGTTCCGGGGCCTGAATTATTACGGCTTTACAGAATACGGGTTATTAACAAGCGTTTATTTTGACGTGACAACGTCTTATAATTCGATAGAGCCGCGTGCACGCACGAAAAAACATGACTCATGCGGCGTTACCTCGCTCTGAGGCGTTCCATGTAAGGCTTGAAGTGCGAGCGAGAGCGCGGAACGAACGACAAAGAAGCACAATCGGACGTTGTCACGTTCAACTATCGTCAGTAAACCGACTTTACAGACAACCAATTTTTTTTTTTTATGAAATACGTTTTCTGTACATTTCTTCGCTCATACATAAGCCAATTCTATAAAACTGACTGCAGAATATCAGCATAAGTAATAATTGTTTCTGTAGAAAAGATCATTTTTATGAACAACAATGTTCGGTTTGTATCGAGTTGAAATAACCGAGTAGCACTTGGTCAGTAAAGTGGATACAGTAAATTCCCTTGATGTTTTTATATTTTGTGCGATTAGAGAAAAGCAAATTCATTAGGAACTATTAATAAATATGGAAATGCAGGCCTTTGGGAGAATTCAGAAATATAAGAAGAATATTCGACGGCCCTACAGGACGGGCGAGTCGAAAATTGATAAAAGATGAAAATTTCACAAAATTTATAATCGATGCTAAATGTTAATTATAGAGAGGTACAGTGTTGGTACCTGTAAATTTAAAGCACCAAATTATATAATATATTATGCAAAAGATGTTGAAAAACTTCAATACTCTATGAGCAAATGCGAACATAAAGCTATACTTGCCCCACAATCGCCTGGATAGATTTCCAGATAATCTAGATTTATGTGGGAAACAGGAAGAACGTATCCAAAAAGACCTAAAAATGATGGAATAAAGGTATCAAGGTACCAGTTATCGTCACATGAAGGCAGATTACTGATGGTCCTTGAGAAACGATTGTCGCCAAATTAAATATATAAGAAAAGCTTCCAAAATGTACTATTTCATTTAATTTTATGATTTTTCTCTATTTTTATTTATATGTAAATTAATTCAAAACTAAAACAAAACAATTAGTAAAACTTTAAATGATATGAAACAAATATGCCTACTGTTTCTTTCTGCGGTTCATAGTCTAATAAGGAAATTAGGATTTAAAAAAAACTAGAGCCAATCTACCAAAAGCATTACATAAAAGTTTTATAAATTATAGGCCTCAAATTATTCGAAACCACTTTCACATCAAGGGCAACAAAATCATTGATGACCAGTGATAATATACGTTTGTAGTACTAATAATTGAAATATATTATTATACAGGGTGTCTCAAAAGAAAGTTTATATTTTGTGGATGAATTGAAGAAAAAGTAAGCGGTGTATTGAAAAAATGTTTATTAATTATTAAAGTGCATAATAAGGGAATTTATTTCTTAAAAATAATATCGTCCAAATGCAGTCCATTACGTTCACGGCACTCATTTAATCGAACACTAAAATTATTTATGACAGCTCGGCAGGTAGACACAGTGATGGCTGCCATTTCGTGTCGGATATTTTCTTTTAAATGCACTAGATAAGTTGGTTTTTTGGCATACACTTTATATTTAAGATACCCCCACAAGAAAAAGTCCATGGGAGTTAAATCAGGGCTGCGTGGAGGCCAATTTATATCACCTCTCCTAGAGATCAATTTTCCCGGAAAAAATTCATGAATTCGAGGTAAAGACATATTGGATGTGTGTGATGTAGCTCCGTCTTGCTGCAACCATGTTCTCTGGTTATAGCCAGGAAAGTTTTGCAGTGCAGGCACTAAAAACTCGTCTACTATCGCTCTGAATTTACTGTAACTGCACGCCCCCTTTCGTTTTCGAAAAAGTAAGGGCCAATAATTCCTCGCTAATTTCTATTCTTGATAATTTCTTGTGCGGGTATCTTAAATCTAAAGTGTATGCCAACAAACCAACTTCTCTAGAGCATTTAAAAGAAAATATCCAGCACGAAATGGCAGCCATCACTGTGTCTACCTGCCGAGCTGTCATAAATACTGAAATTTTAGTGTTCGATTAAATGAGTGCCGTGAACGCAATGGACTGCATTTGGACGATATTATTTTTAAGAAATAAATTCTCATATTATGCACTTTAATAATTAATAAACATTTTTTCAATACACCGCTTACTTTTTTTTTATTCATCCACAAAATATAAACTTTCTTTTGAGACACCCTGTATAATGACTGTAGATATAAAAGTAATTTTTGGAAAGTACAAGTTCATATACCAAAAAGGATTAATCGTATCAATCATAAAAATATTATCAAAGTTTAAAATTCAAATACGGGTATAATTAATATACTTAAAAAAACGCACTTAACCTCATGAAATTATTTATTGTAATGTCACCGATCCTTGGTACAAAGTTTGCATTTACTCTATCCGTTTAAAGTGGGTCAAAATCGAGTCTAATGGAGTCGGTTACACACATAATATAAGTGCAGCTAATAAAAGTTAATATTATGTAATTTATATATTATAATGTACCCTTTTTCACGAATTTTTTTAATCAACGAATCATCAAGACAATAATTACAGGTCAACAAACTAGCCCCTTATCGACTGCAGTTTTGAAAACAAATACTGAAATTATAAAGCTGAAGAGTTTGTTTGTTTGTTTGAACGCGCTAATCTCATGAACTACTGGTCCGATTTCAAAAAAATATTTCGGTGTTAGATTATAGATAGGCCATTACCGAGGAAGGCTAGGCTAGGATAGGGTATAATATTATCATCCCGTTAAGACCAACAAGAGCGAAGCCAAGCGGGTGAAACCGCGGAGTGCAGCTAGTGTTAAGTAAAACTTTTTTAGAATAAATTGTAGCATCCCTTTACAATGCATCCTTGTTTTTGTAAACAAGCTGTCATACGTGGATAACAAAATGTTTACACAAATATGAAGGTCCCACGCGTGTTTTCGGTAAACATATTTTCAATGAGTTATCACGTTCCTTAAAAAAACAATATGTACAGAATAATGTACGTTATTTTGTGTATGAGGTTATAAGGTTACACCCTGTGTCTAATAATTTAGTCAATGTTTGTTGTTATGCTTAACCCGATGATGTATATCGTTGTTATGGAAGGAAAACAGAAAAATGTATTTGTAATTTGTTATGTATATGCTGCTCTCGACGACAGATAAACTTCCTTGTAACGAGTACGTAAAATATTATTGTAAAGAAGATTTTAATAAAAATAATATTGAATGCTTAGTTCAGTAAAATAAAGCGCATAACTCAATTTATTTTAGATAATAATTTTATGATAAAGGTAATTAAAAGTTAAGAAAAATTGCAAACTACCTGAAGCTACTTTAACTTCTAATATAGATATACGAACTTTTAATTACTGTTTCGTAAATAAGTGAATGTAAATGAGATGGACCATTCGCACCACTGAAAATCAGTGGTGCGAATGGTCCATCTCATCATTCGTGCCAGATACTGAGTTGGTCCCTTTTGTCAACAGAGAAATGTCCAATACCTATTATCAGCATTATTTTCTTATACATATTTTATTACTAAGTATTGTTATCTCTGCACCTGTCTTCATCTCCGGCTTGCCTTCACCGGCCGGTCGGAGTGAAGCCTGACGAGGACAGGACCCCCACCTCTGGCTTGCCTTAACCGGCCGGCCAGAGTGGAGTCGCGAGAGCTTTTAGCTCGAAGGGTGGATGCGAAGCGTAAGTGGCGAGTGGGCACGTGATGCTGGACCCTCAGGGAGCGCGTGATCGGAGTTTAAAGTCCAGGGACGTCTCTCCACCCTTAGCTGCTCACAATATGTTGCCCCCTTGTCGCACTATTGCAGCGACTTGTTTCGGGGGCCCATACAGTGAGAGGGCGAGTCACCACCTGCCAACATATTTTTACTTTCTTTTAGTAGAAAGGCAGGTGCCATAGTTTCCCATAGTCCCCAGTACCAGTCCATTTAGCATCCCAATCCATAGCCCAATTATTAAATTTCCATACCCTGCAATAGTCCTACATCGGCCGCGGACTGCCTAGGGCTGTATTTCTATAGTGCAGTCATGGGCAGGCTGCGGCTGGTGTCCCACAACACATTAAAAGTCTCGAAAGGGCCTCTGCGTGTTGGATCCGTGTCCCCACGTAAGCCTTCCAAAGATCCGGGTACCGTCCTTCTGGTGGTACCCGAGTATTATGGAGATGAGAAACATAATAATAATAATAATAAGGTTGGAATATCTGTTGTCTAAGGTTGGAATATCTGTTGTCTACGTGACAACAGATATTCCACCCGTGCAATCAGTCAACCCGCAGGACACCTTGTGGCGGGGTGTCGGGGAGTAGCGACCCCGCGGGAACCGAGTGCTCCCGGGGGAGGCCCCTGTCTTCATCTCCGGCTTGCCTTCACCGGCCGGTCGGAGTGAAGCCTGACGAGGACAGGACCCCCACCTCTGGCTTGCCTTAACCGGCCGGCCAGAGTGGAGTCGCGAGAGCTTTTAGCTCGAAGGGTGGATGCGAAGCGTAAGTGGCGAGTGGGCACGTGATGCTGGACCCTCAGGGAGCGCGTGATCGTAGTTTAAAGTCCAGGGACGCCTCTCCACCCTTAGCTGCTCACAATATGTTGCCCCCTTGTCGCACTATTGCAGCGACTTATTTCGGGGGCCCATACAGTGAGAGGGCGAGTCACCACCTGCCAACAAATTTTTACTTCCCTTAAGTAGAAAGGCAGGTGCCATAGTTTCCATAGTCCCCAATGCCAGTCCATGTAGCATCCCATTCCATAGCCCGGTTTATTTTGCTTCCATTTCTCACAATAGTCCTACATCGGCCGCGGACTGCCTAGGGCTGTATCTCTATAGTGCAATCATGGGCAGGCTGCGGCTGGTGTCCCACAACACATTAAAATTCTCGAAAGGGCCTCTGCGTGTTGGATCCGTGTCCCCACGTAAGCCTTCCAAAGATCCGGGTACCGTCCTTCTGGTGGTACCCGAGTATTATGGAAATGAGAAACATAATAATAATAATAAAGCTTTTTAATCTTGTATTGTATGTTTTTGTGTGCTGTTGACAATAAATGCTTTATTATTATTATGTTTCTCATTTCCATAATACTCGGGTACCACCAGAAGGACGGTACCCGGATCTTTGGAAGGCTTACGTGGGGACACGGATCCAACACGCAGAGGCCCTTTGAGACTTTTAATGTGTTGTGGGACACCAGCCGCAGCCTGCCCATGATTGCACTATAGAGATACAGCCCTAGGCAGTCCGCGGCCGATGTAGGACTATTGCAGGGTATGGAAATTTAATAATTGGGCTATGGATTGGGCTGCTAAATGGACTGGTACTGGGGACTATGGGAAACTATGGCACCTGCCTTTCTACTAAAAGAAAGTAAAAATATGTTGGCAGGTGGTGACTCGCCCTCTCACTGTATGGGCCCCCGAAATAAGTCGCTGCAATAGTGCGACAAGGGGGCAACATATTGTGAGCAGCTAAGGGTGGAGAGGCGTCCCTGGACTTTAAACTCCGATCACGCGCTCCCTGAGGGTCCAGCATCACGTGCCCACTCGCCACTTACGATTCGCATCCACCCTTCGAGCTAAAAGCTCTCGCGACTCCACTCTGGCCGGCCGGTTAAGGCAAGCCAGAGGTGGGGGTCCTGTCCTCGTCAGGCTTCACTCCGACCGGCCGGTGAAGGCAAGCCGGAGATGAAGACAGGGGCCTCCCCCGGGAGCACTCGGTTCCCGCGGGGTCGCTACTCCCCGACACCCCGCCACAAGGTGTCCTGCGGGTTGACTGATTGCACGGGTGGAATATCTATTGTCACGTAGACAACAGATATTCCAACCGTGGGCGATGGGGTCGTCACATCCCTACGCCCTTATTATTATTATTATTATGTTTCTCATCTCCATAATACTCGGGTACCACCAGAAGGACGGTACCCGGATCTTTGGAAGGCTTACGTGGGGACACGGATCCAACACGCAGAGGCCCTTTCGAGACTTTTAATGTGTTGTGGGACACCAGCCGCAGCCTGCCCATGACTGCACTATAGAAATACAGCCCTAGGCAGTCCGCGGCCGATGTAGGACTATTGCAGGGTATGGAAATTTAATAATTGGGCTATGGATTGGGATGCTAAATGGACTGGTACTGGGGACTATGGGAAACTATGGCACCTGCCTTTCTACTAAAAGAAAGTAAAAATATGTTGGCAGGTGGTGACTCGCCCTCTCACTGTATGGGCCCCCGAAACAAGTCGCTGCAATAGTGCGACAAGGGGGCAACATATTGTGAGCAGCTAAGGGTGGAGAGACGTCCCTGGACTTTAAACTCCGATCACGCGCTCCCTGAGGGTCCAGCATCACGTGCCCACTCGCCACTTACGCTTCGCATCCACCCTTCGAGCTAAAAGCTCTCGCGACTCCACTCTGGCCGGCCGGTTAAGGCAAGCCAGAGGTGGGGGTCCTGTCCTCGTCAGGCTTCACTCCGACCGGCCGGTGAAGGCAAGCCGGAGATGAAGACAGGGGCCTCCCCCGGGAGCACTCGGTTCCCGCGGGGTCGCTACTCCCCGACACCCCGCCACAAGGTGTCCTGCGGGTTGACTGACTGCACGGGTGGAATATCTATTGTCACATAGACAATAGATATTCCAACCGTGGGCGATGGGGTCGTCACATCCCTACGCCCTTATTATTATTATTATTATGTTTCTCATTTCCATAATACTCGGGTACCACCAGAAGGACGGTACCCGGATCTTTGGAAGGCTTACGTGGGGACACGGATCCAACACGCAGAGGCCCTTTCGAGAATTTTAATGTGTTGTGGGACACCAGCCGCAGCCTGCCCATGACTGCACTATAGAGATACAGCCCTAGGCAGTCCGCGGCCGATGTAGGACTATTGCAGGGTATGGAAATTTAATAATTGGGCTATGGATTGGGATGCTAAATGGACTGGTACTGTGGACTATGGGAAACTATGGCACCTGCCTTTCTACTAAAAGAAAGTAAAAATATGTTGGCAGGTGGTGACTCGCCCTCTCACTGTATGGGCCCCCGAAATAAGTCGCTGCTTATTATTATTATTATTAAATAGGCAATATTAACAGGGTTCAGTTAGATTTTCAATGTATATTTACAACCGAATATAATTTTTTTGACTGACTGGTTGGCTTGGTTGGTTGTGGCCCTGCCTTCCAAACCAGAGGTCGGGGGTTCGATTCCCACCCGGGGCAAATATTTGTGTGATGAACATAGATGTTTGCTCTGGGTCTGGGTGTTAAGTATCTATCCATACTTAATATTATAAATGCGAAAGTAACTCTGTCTGTCTGTCTGTTAATCAATCACGCCTTAAGTACTGAACCAATTTGCATGAAATTTGGTATAGATATATTTTGATACCCGAGAAAGGACATAGGCTACTTTTTATCCCGGGAAAATGACGCAATCACGGAAATCCCACGGGAAGGGGAACTATGCGGGTTTTTCTTTAACTGCGCGGGCGAAGCCGCGGGCGGAAAGCTAGTATATTATAACTTTATATTATACGTATACGAAAAAGGTTATCAAAATTAAAATTTATACTTACATAATAAGTAGGTAAGTTTACAAAGCTGAAGAGCTTTTTTGTTTAAACGAACGTATCTCAACAACTAATGGACGGATTTCAAAAAATTATTTTTGCGTTGGATATGTGGATGATCCATGAGTGCTTATAGGCTATATTATCATAATATGTATGTGTCGTGGCCATATCGTAGATTTGCTCATTTCATGATATGATCGATCATTTCCCGAAATGGTCGCATTTCATGAAATGGCCAACATGGTTTGATCATCGTTAAATCGTCAACGTTTCACGATATGGTTATCCACATTTGGCCAGATCGTATAAAATATATAAAGTCCATAAAAAAATAAAAATTTCTGAATATTTTTAGAACTTGTTCATTGTCATTGCCACGGTAGTGGCCGGCGAATGCCAGAAGCGAATGGTTTTTGCAATAGGTTAATTTAGGTTAGGTTAGGTTAGACTTTAATAAAGAACGCACGAGCCGAGCGAGCAAAGTGAGCGTGCCGCGGTAGCGGCCGGCGAGTGCCAGAAGCGAATCGCTTTTTAAAAAAGGAACAATTATAATAACATAGGATATAATATAAATATGTACCTATGTATGTAAAGGATTTCAGACGCATTTTCCTCAATATAAGATATCCGCATTTTCCATAGTACTCGAACCTCTTCGTCGTAAATTATTTGCTATGACTTTCTTCATATTGTAATAAAACGAACTATGAAGTTTTAAACTGCGAATAATTAAATTTTCGCCAGCGGCCGCCATCTTATCACATAAACACAGCGCTTGCAGCGCCTCTACCAATAATTAATGTAACTATTTTACGATATGATCAAATAATTTTAATCATTTCATGAAAAAACCGCGCGTTTATTTGGCCATATCGAGAAACGATTTCTTATCATTGATCTGCCCAAACCACATCATGATGTGGCCAATAGACATTCGAGCATTTCATGAAATGCGACCATTTCACGAAATGATCGATCATATCATGAAATGAGCAAATCTACGATATGGCCACGACATAATATGTACTACGGGCGAAGCCGTACTACTCGTCTATGGTATGCAAATTACAGGGAATAAATTTGCTATTTCACTTTCTATTAAAAAAGTTAATAGCTTTTTCCTTTTGCAGCAAATGGATTTCAAAATTGCAACCACAGTGCAAACATCTGCTATTTTCAAAGGTTCAAATAGCACATTGCTTGCTAACGATGCATTTGAAACTGTAATTGCTAACTAGTTGTAAGAGTACACCTACCAAACGTAAATGACTGTCTTCGGTTCTTATAACAGCTGCAGTACACATGGGGCCAAAGTGTTGGGCCAACGTGTTGGGCAAAAAATAAAAATGATGGATACTTTATTCATTATGAACTTAGCTGTTCTATATAAGTATTGTGTATGTGGTTACTATCTGTGCCCCGCGGTTTTTCCCGCATGGTCCGCTTCTGTTGTTTTTGCATGATAATGATATTACGTACCTATAGCCTTTAGGCTGGTTGCAGAGCTTGACCGACCGTCAGTGCGTACCGTCGGTCCTGACGATTCGCATCAACAATTGTATGACTATGACACTATTGCGCATGACAATACGCGTGCGTATGGTCGGTCTAGCTATGAACGGTTTTATGAATTTCCATACATATGACAAGCGCGACTGACGTACGCACTGACGGTCGGTCAAGCTCTGCAACCAGCTTTAGCCTTCCTCGTTACATGGATGATGGACTATCCAACGGTGAAATAATTTTTCTAATCGGATTAGCGGTTCCTGAGATAAGTGCGTTCAAGCAAACACATAAACTTATGGGTATTATATAAATATGTATTATGTTAGACTAAAATGTATGTATGTAATATATATTTTAATAAAATAAAGAACTTCCACAACAAGATATTTGAAGCCGAAGGTAGAATTGATTACATCAACGCAATTTGCATTGTAAAAAATTTAGGCGTTTTTAATTAAAGATCACAAAAGAATTTATTTCTATTGTAATTATTCAAATTGAATATTTAAGACTTAGTATTTGTTTAGCGCATACATAGAGCTTTTAAATTAGAATCATTTGCGTTCCGTAATCATAAGACTTTTGAGCTTTTGAGCTTTTTTCATCTAATTTTTAATATTTAACTAGTTTTGACTAGTTAAATATAAAAAAATAGATGAAAAATTAAACCATGACCTCATAATATAACAAAATATACTAAACCGAAACTAACCGAATACCTATTCTCAAGCGAATTTATTGTAAAAGTATCTAAAACCAAAATAAAACGTATCCGCTCTGAAACTAGATTTCCCTATTTATACTAATATTATAAAGCTGAAGAGTTTGTTTGTTTGTTTGAACGCGCGTTTGTTTAATCTCAGGAACTACGGTCCGATTTGAGAAAAATTCTTTCGGTGTTGGATAGCCCATTTATCGAGGAAGGTATATAGGCTATAATATATCATCACGTTAAGACCAATAGGACCGAAGCAATGCGGGTGAAACCGCGCGGAGCAGCTAGTAATAGATAATAATAGCCACCAATCTTCAGGTTGCGTTTTTGGGTTGGGGGCATCTAATCTTAACTAGCTCTATTTTTAATTTTATATTATTTTAAACGATTATGTAGGTACTGAAAGTCTGTTTATTTAATTTCTTTATTAAACAATAAAATATTTTGCAAAGCGTTTGTAGCTGTTCAAATAATCATATAAATCATAATATGAAAAAGATCACTCTATTTTTGTAGTTCAAATAATAATATTATGATCAGTTACCACGTACTTTTTAATAATAGTTATGTGACAAAAAAAAGCGATTTTACAAGTTCTGTATCTTATAAAAATCGCATTGTTATTACTATAATCAAAATCAATATTTACCATTAGTAATTATTAATTATCATCGATCACTTATGTTAGTAAGTTAAATTCATGTTACGATGGGTCTAACATAGCACATTGTTACTAATTTTAACCGTCTGTATTGTACCAAACAATATAAATTCATGAATCTAGAACAGCAGTGCCCTGAATTTGATTCCCTGTGGAGACGAATTCTCGATCGGCGAAACAGATGTGACGTGCATTTACCCCAAATATGTAGTACCTACAAGGAGGAATTTTGACCGCCTCCTTGGTACAGTGGTTGACGCGTGAGCGTAGAACCGAGGGGTCCTGGGTTCGATTCCCAGTGGAGACGAAGAAAAAAAAAATGTCTCGGTCTGGCAGGACACAGAAGGCTGATCACCTACTTGTCCCTAAAGAAAATCGATCAGTGAAACAGATGTATGCATAATGCATCTGTCCCTTACCCCACTTGGGGATATGGGAAGTCACTTTTTTCTTCACAAGGAGGAATTTTAATCAATTTATTTTAACCAGCCAAACACAACACATAATATACTATTAATTAACTTTTTATCTAAACTAATATTATAAAGAGGAAAACTTTATTTGTTTGATTGTAATGAATAGGCTCATAAACTACTGGACCGATTTTAAAAATTCTTTCACCATTTGAAAGCTACATTATCCACGAGTAATATAGGCTATAATATTATCACGCTAAGACCAACAGGAGTGGAGAAACGCGGGTGAAACCGCGCGGCACAGCTAGTCTATCTATACATATAATAAAATCGTAGGAAAGTCAAAACTGTACATTGAATATTTTTTTAAAAGAATACCTGGGCCGTGATCTATAATCGATATAGAAGCCAAAAACATAGTTTTTAGAATTTTTGTCTGTTTGTCTGTTTGTCTGTTTGTCTGTTTGTCTGTATGTTTGTCCGAGCTAATCTCGAAAAGTACTGCATAGATTTACTTCAAATTTTGCATGAATATTACTAACAGGACGGGTGAGGCTATAGGCTACATATTATTAAGCTATCACCTACGGGGGAGGAGCTGTGAACCTTTATTTTTCTTACGTATTCCGTGTATTACGACAGCGTACAATCTAAAGACTCATGTTTAAATGTTGGTTTCGAGTAAGCCATGCTATTATCTAGCTTTACAAAATAAAAACTATGTCATTTACGTAATTTGGGCAGAGAAACAGTTTAATGAATTTAGTAGTATAAAGACAAATTAGAAACAGCGCCATCTATTAAATGTTATAAAAATCAAATCAATTTACAAATTAATAATCAAATGACGCATATATAAATGTTGTTTGACAATATCTAGATTGACACTATAAAAAATTATGCCATTTAAGTAACTTGGGAAGAGAAACGTAGCTTAAAGAATGTAAGTTGTATAATGTTAATTTTGTAACAGCGCCATCTATGAGATTTCGTAAAAATCAAATCAATTTACATGTTAACACTACTGAACACAATGTTAAAAATTAATAATTTAAATATAATTATGTTATTTATTTATTTAACTCTTTAACCCATATCTTCCGTTCCCTATAAGATATATTTCGTGTAAATAATAAACTACATTTTTTTAAAGTGAGGGTAGATGTTTATTATTTTAAGTAAAAATAGACACCATTATCTACAGTTAATCTAATGATTGTGTTCCAAAGAGTATACTAATATATTGTTGTGTTCATTAGTTACAATTTTAAAAATCTTCGTGTTTTATAAATTTACTAGCTTACCGCCCGCGGCTTCGTACGCTTTGTCTAAAACCTAATAAATTATGTACTAAAACCTTCCTCTTGAATCAGTCTATCTATTAAAAAAACCGCATCAAAATCTGTTGCGAAGTTTTAAAGATTTAAGCATACAAAGGGACATAGGGACATAGGGACACAGAAAGCGACTTTTTTCATACTATGTAGTGATATTTATAAAGCAATTGAATGCCATAAAACCAAAAATATCAAATGCAATCTTCGTGTTTTGTGAATTTTCACCATCATGCGTTCCCACAAAAGGTAAGTTGTTGTTGTTTGTTGGTAAGTTGTTAAATGAAATGAAATGAATGATTCTTTTATTATTTTGAGGTGCATTGGGAACAGAAGTTTTTGATAAAATTTTATTTGTAAGTAGCTTTTTTTATAGATTTACAGTTAACTTTTGATTTTTTTATTTACAGATTCAATGCTAATAAAATTATATCGCCTTTGGAAGACGATTTCTGCTGATATTTTTACTACACCACTTGAAAATTGATGATTTGATGATAAAGACAGTAGCAGCGAGGATTAAGTGGAAATTAGTAATCATCCGCTTCGTCAATTTTTGACTGAAGTTAATGTCCAACGTCCAATGGTTCAATCATTGGAAGTATCTCGGGAAATTTTGGAGGATATTTTTCAGGAAGGAGAGGAGGGGCAGCCAACCACATATCAAACTACTACGTTTTAGTACCGAAAAAAATGTTATTGCCAAATGAAACGTAAATTTTGCACTCACAACTTTACAAGTAATGTTTTAAGTTATCAGATAACCGCAAAGTCAAAATTTTATTTTTATTTTGACTTTGCGGTTATCTGATTATAATATTTATCGTTATGGCTATCGACGTACCGACCGTACTGGGATCAGAGTAGGTACATGATATACAGTTCATCATCCAGGATTGCTTAGAGCATTTTCACACTGAAAAAGATGTTTTCTTTGAATCATAGTTGCTTCATTTATTTATTTTTAATCATTTTACATAATATGTTTTATATTTTATAAATATATCATTTTCATTATTTAAGTAGATAAAATAAATTATGTAACGGTTTTATAAGAAAACACATTATATTTGTTAGGCGACGGTGATTTCTTCCAGGCAAAAGATATTCATCAGCTCAATAAAATTGAACAGTATGTTGTTAGTTATTCTTTAGATTCACAATTGTAATGAGCATTTCCGCATGCAAGTTGTATCGTGGTTTAGATATATCATAGTTTTTACATATTAAAGTTCCAACAAAACCCTCAAATTTTTTAGTAGAGTTGAGCAAGATAATTTGAAAAATGTGCCGTGTTAAGTATTATAGAAAAGGTTAGTACGTTGGTAATTATTATTTCTTCTTCATTTACATGTTGTTAGTAAAAATAAACTTTAACTTACAGTCAAAGTAGTCAAAGTATATTTTAACTAATACTACTTAATATCTATTATACTTATGTTCAGTATTTATCTGTATTATTATTGCTTGACAATTAATATATTTTCATGTCGTATACCAAATTATAAACATAAGTTTAATGTGTAATTAGCTGGATTTATTTTTACACACTCACAGACTTATATTTTATGTTAAATGATAAAAGAGTGTTAATATGTAGTGTAAATCATAATACATTTTTTCACAATTAAAAACTTTACTTACTCAATATGAAGACCGTTTGACAAATGATAGGGTGCATCATAATAAGATGAACATGAGCATAAGCAATGACTAGAGTAGGGACGCGAATATTACAATTATATGAGACAAGAACGATTAATAAGTTTGTTTAATGAAAGATTAAGAATTGAAACTATTCGGTCTCTGGAAACGTACGAATAGCGAGAGGCCCGTCTTACTGCAGACAGATTTCGTCATAGTCTTAATGTCTTGAGGTAAACAATCTACGAATTCGGTGGTGTGGTCTGACAAATATAAAAGTGGGTTTGCTTATAACCTCACAATTGATTACAGATCATCTTCTGTATAGGCGATATTAACGTAGTATGTTCTTTTTGTAATGCTTTAAAGTGTAGTAAGGCGAGTCGGCTTTCGTTTGAAGATACACCGGAACCTTTGAAATCACTACTTTTAGAGGAACATACTGTGCAATTAGCGTTTAGTATTCTGTATTATGTATTCTGTGGTGCAATGTAAACTGTTATTAGACAATATTCGCTCTTATAGTAGTGCGTTTCAAATGATCCTTTGGTGCTCAATAATTATCAGAAGATCCGTTCATGCTTACTTTTAAGATACAAGGTCAAGTTTACCATTTGATAGGATCCCTTTTGCCTGAAGGCCAACCTAAGTTTGTTTAAATATATTTTGTATTCGACTACAACGAATAGTGGAATACAAGAAATCAATATTTCTCAAATTTAAAACTGAACTCATTTCACAATTTTAGAACAGGTTAATTCGTATGTATGCAGTTTTAAATCGACATTAGAAGCTTTTCCTCAAGATGGTGATATCGGCACTCAGGAACTCCCTGGACGTGTTATAACGCCCAGGCCACAGTATTACAATTTTTCCTACAGTAGGGCGACGAATGTATTTTCGCATAGCAACGGAGGGGAACTCGCGGGGGGGTCAAGTGACGCGGGCCACGTACCACAAACATGCTTAGTTTGTGGTATCGAGCGCGAAAGATAGTCATCGTGTTTTTAGTAAAGTTACTATGTAAACTAACGTAATTTAATACTTAGGTACATATTCTATAATGGTGTGCTCAAACTGTTAATCTACATTTAATTTAGATTATTATTTGATACTAAGTAATGTAGAATTTAAACCACATTCATGTTTTCTTCAGATTATAAGATTTTCTTATCAGAGTGTTCAATTTTAATGTAGTTAAATTTTATAAGAGACAATAGGTAATTAAGAAAATTTTAAAATAAAGTGTCACGTATTTTTTTTAAACGACGAATGACGAAAAACGACCTAATCGCGGACGAAGTCGCGGGCAACAGCTAGTTTACAATAAAATGATCATAATTCATAGAGTTCATGGCATCAGTCTAAAAGTTTTTCCTACAAGAATTTTGGGTGAGCCGCGAGCATAGTTTCCCTCACCATTCTCGTACGTATTCCTTTATTTCCGTCGTCAATCCTGTCTTTGTCCCTTTCCCATTAAGGCGCGGAATAGAGTAAAACCCAGCTCTAGCCGTTTTTTGTACTGTTTTCTGGAGCTATCTCCTTCTTATCCAAAAGATATATCAACTAAATAAAAATACATTAAATTTCTACATATTCTTGGCTCAAAAATGGCAAAAGTATTTTTTTATTTTATTGACTTAAAGTGTTATTAATCTCCTCCCAAAGAAATCCCAGAAATTAGAAATAATTATGTATACCGTGTATCTCCTCTTAAACTAATGATTCTTTTGATTTGGTATTTACACTATTGGATAGGCAATTTCATTACGAAAATAATGGTAAGAATTTTTTTTGGATAGGACCTAAACTAGATTTTATAAACATTTTATTCAAAATTTTGGGCGTATTCGCAACTATATCTCTTGCGCTTGTATGGGAGATTCAGTCGGCCGCTAGGTCTCGAGGGTGAAGCTTGTGTCGTTTGTCGCCGTGAGCGTCACATGACAATCACGTGACCCATGTTTATTCGAATCTACGAATATCAAACAATGAGCGAGGAATAGACGCTACTACTATTAATTATTTATAGTGAGATTTTAGAAATCATCTATACATATAATAAAATCGTAGGAAAGTCAAAACTGTACTGTAGTGTATGTCCTTCCCTATTATCGGCTCTTAGACGCACACGTCCTCTCACTCCGACCGCCTGCAGCCAACTGGCTGTGTGAGCGGTGTCACCGTTGCATGTGCGCAAGAGATGACATAATACTTCCCTCTCTTTCACTCACATACACTACATCCCTCCTTTATTTTAGAAATTTTTAATTCTTTTCAATTAATTTTATTAAATAAAATAAAATATTATGTTCCATTCGGGTATGCTAGTCCATACCTAAACACCAGTATCAGTTAGTACACACAACTCAGGGACACGTCCGCCCATACCAGCGATAGAGTAGAATGTGTCACCTGGCCTAGTAATATAATTCTATCTATATGCAACATCTCTCCTTTTCATTTTTTTTTTCCAATACGTATATGTATATTCAAATTATAATCATTTTTACAATATATGTATTTAAATCGATATCAATAATTTTTCAAACTCAAACCTTCATTCATCAACCAGACTTCGTCCGGAAACGTTTTAAAATCGTCAGTATAAGGAAAAAATATGAATTTACCATTGGTTCGGAAAGCCGTCTCGACAGAGAAGAGCCGACAAGAATATATAGGCATAGTTGCTCCTTCAAAATCATAGAAATGTAACATCTTACATAGGTATTTATAATAACAATAATGGCAATTTATTTAAGTATACGACAATCTATCATGAATAAGTTGTAAACTTATATTTAAGTTTATTAAGTCATTATTTATTTAATAACCAATGGAACGAAATCGTTTTCAGTAACTTACTGTATATGTAAGGTATAATGTTTGAGCTATGTTCCTTCTGTAACTTAACTATACTTTTGACTAAATCCTGTTCTGTACCTGTAGGTACTGTAACTTAACCTGTTTTTTTTTTTCCTTACATGACTATTGCACTACTTTGTTGATGTGGAACTAACATAGGTTATCATCTGTCTTTTTCCTCACTATTTATCATGACGCACTCCAGGTCATTTAGAAGAGGTGAATGCTGCTTCTTCTGACGCAAAATTTAATTCACTTTACCTGCACCGGCATCTGCACCATTTAAGTAACCACTGTTTTCCCACATATTAAAATTATTATTAAACAATAGCTGCAAAAGACCTTATAATTGGATTAGTAACAATCTAAGTAAAACTTCGGTACAATTATTACCAAGTAAAATGCCTATAGACTAGGTACATACTTAAATGCTCGGTTATTATCTAATATCTATATTCTGTATATATGTACTTCGTTACTAAAACAATATATGTTCCAATTTTAATTAAATTTCAATATGCCTAATAAAATCGGAATGTATTATAATATGTATATCTGTACCCTAAACAATATAATAAATTTTATACGGCAAAATTTTAACCAAACATATTAATTGGTTCATTATTTATTCTTATTTAAGCAACAACAAGTTATCATAATATGATCCTTAGGCACAGGGAAGATTTGTTTATTTATTTGCTTGTCCGTCTCTCTTTCATATCGCAATAAAGTGATTTATGATATATTTTTGGTGATAGTTTAGAGGCTAGAAAGTGGCAGCCTTTTTTTTTTATAGCGCATTAAAAATATTTAATTCATACAGAAACATGCATTTATGGTTCGCATTTGAATTCCTAATTTTATAAATTCCGATAGGTCACGCAATATTAAAATGTCACATGTATTACAATGTTAAGGTTCATAATTATCAATTATTTAAATACAAACTTTCGGGTATAAACCACTCTGACAGAATTATAGGCATTGTGGAGCTTGCTCTGTAACAGTACAATATCATAGTAGTTTATTGTGACATTGACTATTGAACCGCTTTTAGCTTCACCTGTATGTTCGTATGACTGTATGCAACCGATTCTTTTCGACTCGCTAATGACCTATCCAAACCGTACAGATTTAACTTCAGTGACAATATTACAACAATTTATTGACAATACAATAATAAATATATTATATCTTAGTAAAGCGTGATTAATTATTACTTTTATTTCATTTTATATTTGTAACCTCAACACACACGCGGTGTTGTTCATTGTATGGTTATTACATTAATAACATATATTTAAAATTTAATTTTAATGTAACGTACCTAAAACGAATCACAATGTATCATTTTGTTGAAGACATTTTTATTTTTTATTTTATTTGTTACTTATGATGTATACGTAGTATATTATTATTAGTCTGTGCTTATGATAACATTTGTATTTGTATAACTGACAACTTAATAGCCACTTGAAAAAGAAGAAGATAACTTAATGACAATAATTATTGGCTAGACATTAATCACACATTAATGGTCTGAAAATAAGTAGTTGGATACATAATTTTTTTTTTAACTGTACAAACTACAATGTTAACTGTAACAATCAATAATACAAATTTAACTGTACAATCAATAAAAACTTTGTTACCTATAACTATATAAGTATTTGCATAAATTAATTAACTTGAATGTACAAAACAATATTCAATTTTGTATTTCGAAATCAATACCACTACCACTCACTATTGTAGAGATTAATACTTGGAATTTATATTCTGACTAAGGCACGAATGGTGAACTTTTCGCGATAATACATATTTTTTTTTTGCTTTGACAAGAAATCTTTAACGTTTTTCTTAATTGAGTGTAGGACATACGTAAGTACTTTATGAATATGAAATCAGACCAGTCTTACAAACCACCATTAAAACTTGGATTTTATATGAATTACTACGTTGTAAATCTTATTAAATTCTTAATAACTTTTTAAACTTGTAAATAAGATTATTAGTGTATTGACTTTTATAATACTATTCACGTTGGTGTTTGTGTTGCTTTGTTTTCTCATCTATAATAAAATTGGTATTTTAAATTAAAAACAGACGTTATTAATATAGTAATAACTAGATGCACATGGTGTATGATTTTACCATGCACGGTACTTGCATATATACCTTGCATATACCAATATTTGCGGTATGATGTGGTATATAATATGCCATTTTTTATTTTACATTAAATGTTCGTCTTGAAATTGACCTTCATTATTTATCTAAATATTTTAAGTGTATATTTGATGACAGGTTGTTTGTCACTATACACTATCTATCAAAGTAATTTTTATCTACAATAATTAACGATTCATATTTTATGCAAATGTCTATTGTCCAACTATTGTCTTTCACGGTATATTATTGTATAAATTACGTAAACGTCGTTTTCAACGTTCCAACATATTGTAATGATTGTCTGTTATACCTAACCCCAAACCGGGGTGCTACATTTCCGCTGAGGGAGTAGTGTTATACTACTGCTACGTTCCGTTTAGAAAGCTTCTACATACCTGCAACGTTCCCGCGTAGGGAATTGTCGCGTCCTTGCCACGTTCCGATAAGGAACCTCATACGCTGCTACATACCGCTTAAGACCCATCTTGAGTAGTAGTACGACATTGCTACGATTGCCGCTGAGGAAATCCTTCTACGTCTTGCTTGCTTCGGCTCCTTAATTCCTGTCGAAGGAATTCAGCGACCAACCCTAAAGACACCCTACCACCTGGCCCTCGCAACGAGACGCGCATTCCATCTTACCTATATCGGTAAGAGCCCTACCGGAAGGTTTGGACCTAGGCACACCACGACCCTTATTGTTACTGATAGTTGTATTTTTTTTATTAATTAACTAAATTAATTGTCGACTGTATGGTGAGTAGTTCTTATTATTATTATTTTTTTTTTGTTTCCACCTCACCTACAACGCCACATAGTATATACAATAAAAATGAATAGCCAAATATGTTGCTAAGTGTAAAACTCAAACCTCGGCGCGCGGCGTATCGGTAAAGGGCGAAAGAGCATAACGTCTGCCAGGTGGCTAGTTTGAAATAATGAATATTGAGACTACTCTGTATGTCTCTCATTCCATTTATTTTTGTTTTCGAATATTCATTGTTTTATTACCTTACCCTGTTTATGATTATTATATTATCACTTAACCTGTCTAACTTTATAGTTGTCGGTTAAATGTACAATACAGTCGCAGATATTTTAGGTATTGTTATCATTATGATTATTCTTTTGTTGTTTAACAAAATCTGCTATGAAATTGTGAAAATATTAAGTCACTTTTAGATACGAATAATAAAAGCTACTGTAAATATTTTAGCATTCACTGTATGCTCTTAAAAATTGTATTATTCCATTTTTTATTTGGATTGATATCCTAACTAACCGTAAGTATTTTCGAAGATACAATCTATCTTACGAACAATACTTCACTGTGAAATGGTGACGAACTATCACTATTTTTTTTTTTACCATCGACTATTCTTTCTTTGTTAAACAAAATCTGTTAAGTACGAAATTATGAAAATATTAAGTCACTTTTATATATTATGAATAATAAAAACTACTGTAAATATTTTAGCATTTACTATTTATACTCTTAAAATTGTATTATTCCATTTTTAATTTGGATAACAATACTAACCGTAAGTATTTTCGAAGATACAATTCATCTTAGAAGAAACACTATGAAATGATGACTAACTATCACATCTTTTTTAAAATCGCGTATTTAAGCGCATGAATTCGCAATATGGGCATCACCCAAAATATAAACATTTTATACGAGCATCACCCGTATCACATCACTACAGGCATCACCTGTATTGTAATTATATTACGACTACCAGGCATCATCTGGTATGAAATTACAAAGTACACACGGGCGTCACCCGATTTTTGTTTATGCACTACCAGGCATCATCCTCTGGTATAACATTACAAAATACACACGGGCGTCACCCGATTTTTTGTTTTTGTACTACCAGGCATCATCTGGTATAACATTACAAAATACACACGGGCGTCACCCGATTTTTCTTGACCACCAGGCATTATCTGGTAACACAGTACAAGGTACACACGGGCATCACCCGTTTTTTCCTGTACTACCAGGCATCATCTGGTAGCACATTTCAAAGTACGTACACGGGCGTTACCCTTTTTTTTGTCAGGCTTCATCTTGTAACATTATAGCTTAACAACAACAACTTTAGAAATCCCTTGTCGTGGTCCACATCACCATCGAAACACATACATCAGAACTTCCATAATGTTACTATTTTAGCCTGTCCAGGAAACTTACGTTCCTTGCATGATAACCATTAATTACTTCTTTATGCAATAATGGATAATCTTAAATAATACTCATGCAACTTCACATCCAGTAATTAAATAAGATATAAGTGGGTATTTGGTATAATTATATTTTTGTAACCAGACAAATCTATTCTAAGCTGATCGGGAATTGAACCTTCTTAGCTCATTTAATCATGTTTAACCAATCCTCTAAGCAGGTTTTTACATATCAGTATTAATAAATTTATATGTAAACAAATGTCCCAAAGTAATAATCTACAGCCTCGACTAAACAAAATATCACATTTAGTCTCGCTTAACGCAGTTACAGTCCTATGCATGACTACGTGAGTACATACTGGAGGACGCTAGCTGTATACCCGTACACTGTACAGTGTATTTATCATACAGGCACCATACGCTCGAGCAATAAAGACAGCCCGCGTATGCATTGGTATCAGTGTAGTTATGTATACAAGAAACAATTTACAACACCTACTTTATCCTTCTGGCTACAATTATTTAAGAGGTTTTGCTATATCTTTATGTAAACGAAACCTTCGTTTTCTACGGCGCGGTGGCCTCTCGAAAGGCACGCACATGTTATTTATCTACTTTGTGCGGGTATTTTTTTTATGTAAGCGGCACAAAATATCATAATGAAATAAGTATGTGTGTATATTATTATTAACTTTAATATTCCCTTCGATGTAACTCGACTGTGGATATAATTAGTTCAATAGTTATCACAGCACACCTATTTCCTCCCTTTTTTTTTTTGGTTTTGTAATTTTTTTATTATCAAAAAAATTACTTACATTTATTCCCAATTTACCTCGTCGCCAAAATGTAGTGTATGTCCTTCCCTATTATCGGCTCTTAGACGCACACGTCCTCTCACTCCGACCGCCTGCAGCCAACTGGCTGTGTGAGCGGTGTCACCGTTGCATGTGCGCAAGAGATGACATAATACTTCCCTCTCTTTCACTCACATACACTACATGTACATTGAATATTTTTTTAAAAGAATACCTGGGCCGTGATCTATAATCGATATAGAAGCCAAAAACATAGTTTTTAGAATTTTTGTCTGTTTGTCTGTTTGTCTGTTTGTCTGTTTGTCTGTATGTTTGTCCGAGCTAATCTCGAAAAGTACTGCATAGATTTACTTCAAATTTTGCATGAATATTACTAACAGGACGGGTGAGGCTATAGGCTACATATTATTAAGCTATCACCTACGGGGGAGGAGCTGTGAACCTTTATTTTTCTTACGTATTCCGTGTATTACGACAGCGTACAATCTAAAGACTCATGTTTAAATGTTGGTTTCGAGTAAGCCATGCTATTATCTAGCTTTACAAAATAAAAACTATGTCATTTACGTAATTTGGGCAGAGAAACAGTTTAATGAATTTAGTAGTATAAAGACAAATTAGAAACAGCGCCATCTATTAAATGTTATAAAAATCAAATCAATTTACAAATTAATAATCAAATGACGCATATATAAATGTTGTTTGACAATATCTAGATTGACACTATAAAAAATTATGCCATTTAAGTAACTTGGGAAGAGAAACATAGCTTAAAGAATGTAAGTTGTATAATGTTAATTTTGTAACAGCGCCATCTATGAGATTTCGTAAAAATCAAATCAATTTACATGTTAACACTACTGAACACAATGTTAAAAATTAATAATTTAAATATAATTATGTTATTTATTTATTTAACTCTTTAACCCATATCTGCCGTTCCCTATAAGATATATTTCGTGTAAATAATAAACTACATTTTTTTTAAAGTGAGGGTAGATGTTTATTATTTTAAGTAAAAATAGACACCATATTATCTACAGTTAATCTAATGATTGTGTTCCAAAGAGTATAATAATATATTGTTGTGTTCATTAGTTACAATTTTAAAAATCTCCGTGTTTTATAAATTTACTAGCTTAACGCCCGCGGCTTCGTCCGCTTTGTCTAAAACCTAATAAATTATGTACTAAAACCTTTCTCTTGAATTAGTCTCATCTATTAAAAAAACCGCATCAAAATCTGTTGCGAAGTTTTAAAGATTTAAGCATACAAAGGGACATAGGGACACAGAAAGCGACTTTTTTTATACTATGTAGTGATATTTATAAAGCAATTGAATGCCATAAAACAAAAAATATCAAATGCAATCTTCGTGTTTTGTGAATTTTCACCATCATGCGTTCCCACAAAAGGTAAGTTGTTGTTGTTTGTTGGTAAGTTGTTAAATGAAATGAAATGAATGATTCTTTTATTATTTTGAGGTGCATTGGGAACAGAAGTTTTTGATAAAATTTTATTTGTAAGTAGCTTTTTTTATAGATTTACAGTTAACTTTTGATTTTTTTATTTACAGATTCAATGCTAATAAAATTATATCGCCTTTGGAAGACGATTTCTGCTGATATTTTTACTACACCACTTGAAAATTGATGATTTGATGATAAAGACAGTAGCAGCGAGGATTAAGTGGAAATTAGTAATCATCCGCTTCGTCAATTTTTGACTGAAGTTAATGTCCAACGTCCAATGGTTCAATCATTGGAAGTATCTCGGGAAATTTTGGAGGATATTTTTCAGGAAGGAGAGGAGGGGCAGCCAACCACATATCAAACTACTACGTTTTAGTACCGAAAAAAATGTTATTGCCAAATGAAACGTAAATTTTGCACTCACAACTTTACAAGTAATGTTTTAAGTTATCAGATAACCGCAAAGTCAAAATTTTATTTTTATTTTGACTTTGCGGTTATCTGATTATAATATTTATCGTTATGGCTATCGACGTACCGACCGTACTGGGATCAGAGTAGGTACATGATATACAGTTCATCATCCAGGATTGCTTAGAGCATTTTCACACTGAAAAAGATGTTTTCTTTGAATCATAGTTGCTTCATTTATTTATTTTTAATCATTTTACATAATATGTTTTATATTTTATAAATATATCATTTTCATTATTTAAGTAGATAAAATAAATTATGTGACGGTTTTATAAGAAAACACATTATATTTGTTAGGCGACGGTGATTTCTTCCAGGCAAAAGATATTCATCAGCTCAATAAAATTGAACAGTATGTTGTTAGTTATTCTTTAGATTCACAATTGTAGAGCATTTCCGCATGCAAGTTGTATCGTGGTTTAGATATATCATAGTTTTTACATATTAAAGTTCCAACAAAACCCTCAAATTTTTTAGTAGAGTTGAGCAAGATAATTTGAAAAATGTGCCGTGTTAAGTATTATAGAAAAGGTTAGTACGTTGGTAATTATTATTTCTTCTTCATTTACATGTTGTTAGTAAAAATAAACTTTAACTTACAGTCAAAGTAGTCAAAGTATATTTTAACTAATACTACTTAATATCTATTATACTTATGTTCAGTATTTATCTGTATTATTATTGCTTGACAATTAATATATTTTCATGTCGTATACCAAATTATAAACATAAGTTTAATGTGTAATTAGCTGGATTTATTTTTACACACTCACAGACTTATATTTTATGTTAAATGATAAAAGAGTGTTAATATGTAGTGTAAATCATAATACATTTTTTCACAATTAAAAACTTTACTTACTCAATATGAAGACCGTTTGACAAATGATAGGGTGCATCATAATAAGATGAACATGAGCATAAGCAATGACTAGAGTAGGGACGCGAATATTACAATTATATGAGACAAGAACGATTAATAAGTTTGTTTAATGAAAGATTAAGAATTGAAACTATTCGGTCTCTGGAAACGCACGAATAGCGAGAGGCCCGTCTTACTGCAGACAGATTTCGTCATAGTCTTAATGTCTTGAGGTAAACAATCTACGAATTCGGTGGTGTGGTCTGACAAATATAAAAGTGGGTTTGCTTATAACCTCACAATTGATTACAGATCATCTTCTGTATAGGCGATATTAACGTAGTATGTTCTTTTTGTAATGCTTTAAAGTGTAGTAAGGCGAGTCGGCTTTCGTTTGAAGATACACCGGAACCTTTGAAATCACTACTTTTAGAGGAACATACTGTGCAATTAGCGTTTAGTATTCTGTATTATGTATTCTGTGGTGCAATGTAAACTGTTATTAGACAATATTCGCTCTTATAGTAGTGCGTTTCAAATGATCCTTTGGTGCTCAATAATTATCAGAAGATCCGTTCATGCTTACTTTTAAGATACAAGGTCAAGTTTACCATTTGATAGGATCCCTTTTGCCTGAAGGCCAACCTAAGTTTGTTTAAATATATTTTGTATTCGACTACAACGAATAGTGGAATACAAGAAATCAATATTTCTCAAATTTAAAACTGAACTCATTTCACAATTTTAGAACAGGTTAATTCGTATGTATGCAGTTTTAAATCGACATTAGAAGCTTTTCCTCAAGATGGTGATATCGGCACTCAGGAACTCCCTGGACGTGTTATAACGCCCAGGCCACAGTATTACAATTTTTCCTACAGTAGGGCGACGAATGTATTTTCGCATAGCAACGGAGGGGAACTCGCGGGGGGGTCAAGTGACGCGGGCCACGTACCACAAACATGCTTAGTTTGTGGTATCGAGCGCGAAAGATAGTCATCGTGTTTTTAGTAAAGTTACTACGTAAACTAACGTAATTTAATACTTAGGTACATATTCTATAATGGTGTGCTCAAACTGTTAATCTACATTTAATTTAGATTATTATTTGATACTAAGTAATGTAGAATTTAAACCACATTCATGTTTTCTTCAGATTATAAGATTTTCTTATCAGAGTGTTCAATTTTAATGTAGTTAAATTTTATAAGAGACAATAGGTAATTAAGAAAATTTTAAAATAAAGTGTCACGTATTTTTTTTAAACGACGAATGACGAAAAACGACCTAATCGCGGACGAAGTCGCGGGCAACAGCTAGTCAATAATATAATAACTGGTCAATGTTATTATAATATATTATTATATAATTATGATATTTAGTTTTTAAAACATTCAAATGCTTTATAAATATAATTTTTTTAATAATCGAAAATATTTTATAAAAATTAAATTTAAATTATTATAAATTTATTAATTTATGCAATAAATCACATTTTACTTTTTAAATTTTTAGTGAGGTATTAGGATTAGACAAACAACATTTTTAAGTTTTAAGTATACTACTTTTTGTCATGGGTGTCATTTTCATGGTTTTTGCGGTAGCTATTACCCAATATGAGGTCAAAACTAAAATCCAAGATCGCGCCGAGAAAAATTTTACATCTTTTTGTCATGGGTGTCATTTTCATGGTTTTTGGGGTACCTATTAACCAATATAAGGTCAAAATTAAAATTCAAGATGGCGCCGACGAAAATTTTACATCTTTTTGTCCTGGTTGTCATTTTCATGGTTTTCGGGGTAGGTATAAACCAATATGAGGTCAAAACTAAAATTCAAGATAGCGCCGACGAAAATTTTACATCTTTTTGTCATGGGTGTCATTTTCATGGTTTTTGGGGTACCTATTAACTAATATGAGGTCAAAACTAAAATCCAAGATAGCGCCGACGAAAATTTTACATCTCTTTGTCATGGGTGTCATTTTCATGGTTTTTGGGATACCTATTAACCAATATGAGGTCAAAACTAAAATCCAAGATGGCGCCGAGAAAAATTTTACATGTTTTTGTCATGGGTGTCATTTTCATGGTTTTCGGGGTAGGTATAAACCAATATGAGGTCAAAACTAAAATTCAAGATGGCGCCGATGAAAATTTTACATCTATTTGTCATGGGTGTCATTTTCATGGTTTTCGGGGTAGGTATAAACCAATATGAGGTCAAAACTAAAATTCAAGATGGCGCCGACGAAAATTTTACATCTTTTTGTCATGGGTGTCATTTTCATGGTTTTTGGGTTAGCTATTAACCAATATGAGGTCAAAACTAAAATCCAAGATGTCGCCGACCAAAATTTTACATCTTTTTGCTATGGGTGTCATTTTCATTGTTTTTGTGGTAGCTTATATGAGGTCAAATCTAAAATACAACCAGGAGCTGACAAAATTTTGACATTTTTTCGAAATGGATGTCATTTATGTGGTTTTTCTTACAATCGTTTATATATTAATCGAGCAGAATTCAAATTATGTGGTTAAGGTGTAGCTTCTTGATGTGAAAGTTCTATAGGCGCGTTGAGAGTAAAATTTCAAGGTCGCGTCATGGTAATACCGTCACGTCATGGAGTAAGGCGGCTATTTTCGTATCTATGAATCTTACCAAAGAAGTTTTACTTCTGACATGTGTTCTCGGCTCACGCGCTCTTTTTTATTTTATTCTCTTCGTTTTAGTATATTAGATGAACTCTATTTTAAACAAAGTTGAGCGAATACAGTGAAAAAGCGAATATCTGTCGGAATATTGACACAGATTTGCGTTTTACATTACATTTTTAAATATGTATTTCAATAATAAATGCTCTTTAAAATTGATTTCTCCCGTAATATATAGGATTCGACTATATAGCAAATTTGAGTATAATTTACGCCGTGGCTCAAATAATATCACAAAACTCGCTTTCGTGATAGATCTTGTTTTTGATACGTAAAACAAGGCCTTGGAAGCGAAATTTTCTCCTTTAAAGTAAACTAAAACAAATTAACAAATACAAGCTATATAGTCGAATTCTTGAAAATGACACCCATGACAAAAAGATGTAAAATTTTAGTCGGCGCCATCTTGAATTTTAATTTTGACCTCATATTGGTTAATAGCTACCCCAAAAACCAAGAAAATGAGACCCATGACAAAAAGATGTAAAATTTTCGTCGGCGCCATCTTGAATTTTAGTTTTGACCTCATATTGGTTAAAACCTACCCCAAAAACCATGAAAATGACACCCATGACAAAAAGATGTAAAATTTTAGTCGGCGCCATCTTGAATTTTAATTTTGACCTCATATTGGTTAATAGGTACCCCAAAAACCATGAAAATGACACCCATGACAAAAAGATGTAAAATTTTTCTCGGCACCATCTTGAATTTTAATTTTGACCTCATATTGGTTAATAGCTACCCCAAAAACCAAGAAAATGACACCCATGACAAAAAGATGTAAAATTTTCGTCGGCGCCATCTTGAATTTTAGTTTTGACCTCATATTGGTTAAAACCTACCCCGAAAACCATGAAAATGACACCCATGACAAAAAGATTTAAATTATCGTCGGCGCAATCTTGAATTTTAGTTTTGACCTCATATTGGTTAAAACCTACCCCAATAACCATGAAAATGACACCCACGACAAAAAGATGTAAATTATCGTCGGCGCAATCTTGAATTTTAATTTTGACCTCATATAGGTTAATGGTACCCCAAAAACCATGAAAATGACACCAATGACAAAAAGATGTAAAATTTTTCTCGGCGCCATCTTGTAGGTAAGTAATTTGACGAATATAATAATATTTATTTCATTCCGACCATTTCTCGGAATAACATACATTTTCTAAGAATTGTATACAATGCCGGATTTAATACATTGCCGGTAACATAATATGTATGAAAATTCTTAAAAAAGTATTTTATGCGTTTCTTAAAAAGCTTCGATATTGCATACATTTCCTAGGGGTTTTATAAAACACTCACACTTTTTTAAGTTGGTTGAATATACTAACATACTTTACGCTGTCGCACTAGACTATTAAAGGTTTATGTATTTGTGTATAAAAGTTGGTGTATTTAAGGTTTTATTTACATTCATGTATATTTATTTCAACTAGAAGTCCTTCAAACCATTTGGCGACAGTTTTTGTAGAACATTTGAATGGGATTGTGTATCTAGTTTTAAAGAAATATAAAAATATCACCGAATGATGATCATTACAGAGTACCATCAATTTTGATTCATTTTAAAAATTTAATATTAAATTCATCCATATGACTATAATTTAACTCTGAATTGGTAAAGACCAAAATTATGTGTATGCACCATTATAATTTTTTTATATAAAAAAATATTTTAATTGTATGCCATGTCTGTTACTTCTGAGCTCTGTGAATTTTACTTGTATTTGAAACAGTTCACGCGGATGCGCGTTAGGTGGCGCAAGAATTATTTGCGAAGTATTGTAGAAGCGGCGGATAGCTGTGGTTCGGGAAAGTGTGAATGCTCAAGGTCACTCGCTCAGGGAACGACCTTAAGTACTAGCAACATATTGGCTAGCCTAACCTTTGTGAATGTGCTGTGATTGCGTACGCGGAAGAAGCAGAGACAATTCAAACTAAGCAATATTGGTCCGCTCGTAGAGTCAGTTTTGTATCAAAAGTGCTTCCAGAAGAAGTCTAATTGAATAAATAAATGTTTTAGTTTATGTGTGCATATATGTGTTTTGCCTTCACTTTGAACAAAGCGTTTGCAGGAAACTATAGATTTTTGAATTTGATATTTTATTTTATATACCTAGCATAGCATTCAAATGCTTTATAAATAATTTTAAATAGGTGGTTGTTGAATCATCTCTATGGAGATTCGGGGTTTCCCTAGAACAGATAAAATCGAAAAGAGTAGAATAAATTCGATTGCTCTGGCGGGTTCACGGGTGGCCGTCAGACATAAGACACAAGTTCGAATCCCGCCTATCTATCCGATCTATTCTTTAGAAACAACTATAATATAACTATCGATTGTTATTTATCTTAGGCTCTATTATAAAAATATGTTACTTTTAAATAATTTTTCACAGATTTCCTCAAAGAGCTAACATGTTGGGCGCTAGTGTCGCCCGACTGGTCGGCCTGCGTGAACGAGCTACAACTAGCTGTACGGGACATATCCGAGCGAGCACATCATATCGCTTACTTCAATAAGAACTCAGAGTTGTGCTGGTAAATATGGTTTAATTATCTTAGGTATATTTCAGGTGAGAAGTTTTGTCCGTCTGTTTGTATAGGTAATGTATAGAACAATATTGGTAAAATAATTTAAAATGCTACTTAGCATTATTAAATTATTTTCAGCTGAAGATACGTTTAAAGACTTTTCGATACATACTTCACAAAAACATAGACACAGACATGGCAACATATTTTCTTATTACACAATAATTCTAGACCTCAACTTTTGCGATGAAAACTTACGGCCGAAAAGGTCGATGTATGTAACAAAGTAATGAAATGTATTAACTAGGGCTTTGACCCTAATCATGGTCAAAGCTCGAAACATCAGGTTATTCTAATAGAAAAATCTCACGGATTAGGAAATTTGATCTTCTTGTTTGGAGTATTCTGCTACGTTGTATTATTGTACAATGAACATTTTTTATGTCAAAGCAAGCAAAGGGTTACCACAGGTGGTAAATCGTTTGGTATAATTTTTCTCTCGGCAATTTAGCTACAGTAAAAACCCCTAGCTGTTGGTAATTTAAAAAAAATCCAATGAGCATGAAATAGTAATTTGACACAATTGCTTGAAGCGCTCTCCCTAAAATATATTATTTTCTTTAACAAAAACTTTAAGTGAAAGTTCAAAGTTAACAGTGGCATAAATCAATTGTAAAAAGCTAATCTGCAAGTAGATTGGGTGCATATTAGGAGTTACGAAGCAAAGCTTTATAGGTCAGTGAAGTTTATAAAATAAAGAAGAAGTTTAAAAAATGTTAGTTACTATAATTATTTTTGTATATTTTCATAATATTTTTATTGATATTCGCACTTTCATTGAAAGAAACACTTATTTGACTCCACAACACAGAAATTAGACCTACATCGCTATACCTAAATCTACTACAACTTCATCAGTTGTTTTTGTTTCCATTGCGCAGATAAAGGAATAATTTGAGCATTTTAGTCATAACCTACCATGCTGTCAAAAATGATTTAAGGTCTCAGCACACATATGGGATCGGAAAGGGATCGTAACCGTAACGCCTTTCGCCTCGCTGTCAACCAGGCGTCAACCTACCGTATGCACGTGACGAAAGCGTATCAGCAGCGCCTGTACGTCAACTCGGCTACGGCTAGGCGACACCGGCGTTACGCCTAAAAACGGTAAGTACGGCAAGTCGTAGCAGGCAGAGACGTAAGCGCGGACGGGGAGACGTAAGCGCGGGGACGGAGAGACGTAAGCGCGGGGACGATGAGCCGTTAGCGCTGCAATTGCAAGTTCGGAGCCTGTTCCGAGGGGATGCGATTACGTTACTATTCCGATTAGTGTGCGTTGCAGTAGGGAGTTTAATACAAACCATTCTGAACGGCTCGAGGC
Organism: Colias croceus; assembly: GCF_905220415.1. Taxonomy (NCBI): domain Eukaryota; kingdom Metazoa; phylum Arthropoda; class Insecta; order Lepidoptera; family Pieridae; genus Colias; species Colias croceus. Next base: position 1,251,224 of record NC_059549.1, read on the forward strand.
GATACGGTTACGATCCCTTTCCGATCCCATATGTGTGCTGAGACCCTTAAGTAGTAAATATAACACTGTGATACAACAGTTACACCATAGCGTCTGTTTTGTTCCTGGACAAAGGTTGGTTGGTAGGTTAGTTTTTTTAGTTGGTTTTATGTGATCGCCAACCATCAAGAGACCCGACAAGCATGTAGAATAAGTTTTAACCAAATATTTTGTTAGCGGTTATTTAGAGTATCTAAATCTAACTAATATTGAACTCTGACTGCCAACGTAACTTTATAAAAGCAAAAGTTATCTCACAAACTTTTGTATAATAGATTTTCAATAATAGAATTATTATTTCCATACTCAGTGAAAAGTTTAGATCAAAACAATATCTTCCGATATTTTACGCAAAAGAATAAAGAAACATTTAATAATTTACTGAGAAGAAATTTGGAAAATATTTAAGTACAGAAAACAGAAACTTCATAAAACGATTTTGCTTTGATCTTGTCCTTGTCTTTTGCCTGCTATGTGATCCCTAGGTACTTCTTCAATTATTTGCAAATAAACATTTCCGGAATGTGAAAATTAAAATTATAAATTGCCTAGTCTCCTATTTCATTGTAATATTCTTTATTTGATACTAGCAATTACTACTTACAAATAGATAACGTTTATTTTTATAGAAACTAAAGGTTCTTGGAATTTAGCTTTTAACTTTCAACAACCTAGTAAAAGCTATTAGGTACTAAACTTTAAACATATTTTTCTTATCTTCATAATATAATTCGATCTAAAGCTATGTTCATATAAAGATAATATTTAGACAATACTTATTAAGTTTTTTTCACAACACTTTATTATTTACCTAATACAATAAACTTCGTGATTGCATGTCATGATAACCCGTCCAGTCTGACGTCAAAACATATAAAATGAGCCAATCTGTTACAATCACTTTAATAATAAATGTATATGGTCTCATATTTATAACCACTAAGTTCTAAACCATATCACATGAATTGAGTTGTTGAGTTTAAATTACTCAGTTACGAATTTATTTGATTTATAAGTCACTCGTAATAAAGTGTTTGGCATCTGCCCCGCATCACACAGCGTAGCTTCTATAGAGCGATATTGTATAGAAAACACGCACAGTACAATCACATGAGTGGATGAAATGTGCAGTACAAGAGATTTTTAAGAACTTGCACACTGAAAGAGCATGAACGTGTGTACAATTATTGCATACATAATATCAAGCATTTAGCGCTATGCTGCGTGAATCGTGATGCGGTGCGGTGCCAACCCACTAAAATCAATAAAAGTAACAATGAAATAATGAACAACATTATATTTAATTATACTTCTCTAATAACATGATATTGATGTTCATGTTTCGAAGAATCATACACGAGTTTTATATATTTTTCGATTTACTGTAGCGATGTCATTTCCGAGAGCTTCTAATTGAACATGTTGGACTAAACATATAGAAATAGTTTACTTATTTTTCTATAAAACTGATTTTATCGTCTAATCTTTACACGTAGTTATTAAACCAGCCTAAAATTTTTCGGAATTATTTATAAATATAAAGTTTTCGGAATTACACCATACGCAATTAGATAAAGCATCTTGTACGTATGCACAATCTACATCATTGTAGATTGAAAACGTTTCTTAGAAACAATTATTAGTTGTCCTGAGTACGCGTAAAATATTATTCATATATTATATATTATACCGAGGAATCCAAATTATGTACAGCATTTTATATTAGTTATAACAACAATAATAGATTGAATCGAAACTTTGTCATAGTCAGCCAGCATGGTAGGTTATCCTAAATCTTCATTCCAGATCTTTGACTCTACAATTAAAATGCACTAATAAAGTTGAATGTTGTGTGAAATACTACACTGCGTAAACATACACACATACATACGAACATTCATATATTGAAATATTGTCTAGACTCTAGGTATATTGTATTAAGTGCATTGTTGCATTAAGGGCCGGTTTCACCGCTTGCTGATAAGCTAAAAACCTGTCAAGAAGTAGTGAAAACGGCCCTTAATCTTTTGTGTTACATAGTATGTTAAGTTTAATGTAACAATAAGCTACCAAATATATCTCTATACAGTGCTCGCGACGACTTCATATCATGCGTATCCCACGCGGGTCGCTCCTGTTCCTCGTCCGCGGGCAACCTGCTCCGGCGCATGGCCTGGGTGCTCGCGCAGGACGTGGCCGCTTGCTCACAAACCCCGCGCGCGTATTGTGCCGCACAGGGTCTATACTCACCAATATTAACGATATTGTCTAGCGTTTTGATACCACCTGCAATAAGGTTTTAGATTCCGAAAGTGTACGGTTTTTTGCTCCAAAACTTTTTTTTTTTGTATAAAAAAATAAATAAAGAATGAGTGTTTTATTTGAAATGCTTTTAGTAAAGCAATCTTGGTTTTATCGCGCTATAACTATAGCATACTAGCGGTAAGTAACTCCGGCGCATGGCCTGGGTGCTCGCACAGGACCTAGCCGCTTGTGCACAGACCCCGCGCGCGCATTGTGCCGCACAGGGCCTATACTCAACTCTACTAACGATACTATCTAGCGTGTTGATACCCCCTGCGATAAGGTTTTAGGTTCCAAAAGTGTACGGTTGTTAGGGTTGTAGGTTCCAAAAGTGTTTTTTTTTGTATAAAAAAATAAATAAAGAATGAGTGTTTTATTTGATATGCTTTTAGTACCTTAGCATAGCAATTATTGTTTTATCACGCTAAAACTATAGTATACTAAAGTGGTAAGTAACTCCGGTGCTTGGCCTGGGTGCTTGCACAGGACGTAGCTGCGTGCGCACAGACCCCACGCGCGCCGCACAGGGCCTATACTCACCCCTACTAACAATATTGTCTAGCGTTTTAATGTTGGAAAAGTTTTAGGTTCCAAAAGTTTTTTTTTAAGTGAAACTTCTTTATCGGGGTTGGAAAAAAATTTAGTGTAACATTTTTTCGTTACGCGTGACATTTTTCCGTTACGTGCCATCTTTTTCTTATCCCTACCACGCGTGATTCGACGTATTTCTGTAAAGTTGCATATAGTAAATGATTTTACAAAATAAGTTACTCTATTGTATTATTCAATTGATTATGCAGTTATTAACTACCGTTTAATTATTATGTTAACGATGTATTAATTAATTATTTAATGTTAATTAAGTATAATAATTTATTAAAGCACAAATTTAGGTACGTAGGTAAGTTTTAGAATATTTTCAGTGTAAAGACCAAATGTATCTAGTATTAATAGCTGCTTATAGTCCTATTTTATTGTATCTAGAGTAATTTGTTTACAATTACATATAATAAATAATATTCCTATATGTTTCGTTGTAAATAATAAAGTTATTTACCAAATAATAGTGTTCCTCTTCTTCATATTTACATTGAGACGATATATTTATTTGTAAAAACAATAAAGTTTGGCTTCATGATATCATATTACTGTTCCGAGTGCTTTTCATATTGTATAAACAAAGACATATTATAAGTATTTAGATTTCTAAGAATTACTGAGTATATACGTGTTATAAAATGTATCCAAAGATAATGTGTTGTAAGGGTAAACATAGATTGTAAGTTTTATTTAAGAAATATCATTCCTATTTTTTACGAGAATAATTTAAACATTTTTTTTTAAGCCACGTGAAATTTCAAGTACGTCACACACGGTGAATCCGAAATTTTGTGGGTCATTTGTAACAGGATGGCGGTTCTACAGGGGTCTTAGGTACGCAATGACAAAAAGAAAAATGATGGTCAGAACGCTGATACCGGATACCTTAAGATACTATAACGTTTTATATTAGAGAATCTTAACATAAAATATTATAGTACCTTCACTGTGTGTGACGCGCTTTAATTTCACTAAGCTGAAGCAATGTTAGGAATTGAATTAATTGTATTTTTACGCAGTATGAATAAAACTATACAAAATATTGATATTAATTATATAAGATATTGTATCTAAAATCAATAATATACTCTTAGTATGTAATTGTCTGCGGCCAAAGGATTGCTTGCTTGTTAATAATTTAGCTGACTGTAATGTAAATTACCTATATGATTTGTGCCAATAGATATCTATAAAATAATTATACCTAATATAAATTGTGATCATTAATAATTATTATCAGTGAAAGAATTCTATTTGTTTTGAATGTGTATTTTTAGAATATATACGTTGTTTTATAAATTGTATTTTTATTTCTCTGCCCTTTCCTTTGAGTATAATTTGAATAATAGACTAAACAGTCTCCAAATCTTCAGAACTAGATAACATATAAACAGGGCCAACTGGAAGGCGCCAGCTTTCAAATAAGAATCATCAAAACCGGTTCACCCAGTGTAAAATTCTGAAGTAGCCAACAAAGAAATACATCGAATTGAGAACCAACTCTTTTTATGTCAGTTGAAAATATGAGTATGGTGAATATTCTCTCGGCATGTTAGGATAATAAATGGTCAATGTTCACTTTATATTCTGATCCAATCTTATTTCTCTTTGTGACATCATGGCATAGTACTGCGAAGTTGTTTACTGCGAAGTTATAATCAATACAGGAAGTAAGCATACACAAGTTCAACAAATCATGCGAATATAATTGTTTTGAAATCTATACATAAAATAAATCTGTAGAAGGGTCAATTCAATACATTGAAAATATTGAAAAAATAAATAGCAGGGGGATCTGGATCGATACCAAACCCAAATATGTGATTAAAAAATTTTTTGTCTGTCTGTCTGTCTGTATGTTCAGGCATCACGTGAAAACTAACGGTTGGATTTCGATGAAACTTGGTATAATTATACCTTATTATCTTGGGCATAAAATAAGATACTTTTTATCCCGGAAAAATACCTAGAAAAAAATAAATCTTAATTTTTCCGCGCGGACGCAGTCGCGGGCGGAAGCAAGTTCGTAATAAAAAATGATATTATGTTAGTTAAAGATCAATCAAAGTGATTATATTGTACTCTCTTATGGTAACTGACCACTGAGCTCCTTTCCTCAATATAGAACCTATACTTATTAACTAAAAAATTTCTTAAAACTCTACCATAAAAAATGTCCAAAATTCTTTAGATCTAATTATTTTAAAGTGTCTGTTATTGAATTGAAAATAATATTCATAGTAAAAAAGTGGATTGCATATCTACGCCAAACATATTTAGGTAAATATTTATTATAAAATATAATAGATTATATCGTGAGCGAATTCACGGGCGGAATTGTTGTTATAAAATATTGGTATTTATCAATGAAGGTAAACAATGGCACACAATACACCAGATCTGATCAATACTCAAGAAAGAATATTAGCTATTTTATCATAAAATATAAGATTTTCTAATCAGCACTGCCGTCTATCATGGCGAAAGCCTGCTTAGTTCCTATTCACAGACTTTAAGATCTAGATTGGATTCCTCTGGGGTAAGGCCTGAAGTTTCATTTCTTAGCAATAAGGTAATCAAAGATGCTATGCACAAAGAAAATACATCAGTTTCTTTCGAATGGAGCTTTCTCGATATTTATTGTGCGTTTTATTTTTCTTATTGAATCAATGTTATTATTACGGTACATTATGGAAATGCTACTCAAATACGCTACTGCTTAGTAATGAGTTGTTGTAAAAATATTTATTTATCTATTTCAACATCTTCAACGGTAAAAAACATTATTCCAATAATATGTATGTGCGCATATTTCACAATATTAATTAATTTAATAATTTTAAATTAATATAATTATGAGACTCATTGGTACCCACATTAGGCGAAGCCTGTCCTGCGGGACCAAAAAAACGATTAACAATATATTATTATTTATAACAGAGCGGCATAGATTATGTGGTTATATTATTTCACGACAAAACCATTGATTGGGTATTTATCCGCTCTAGCTCTATTGTTATCAACCACATGAAAACCAAACTTCAGTTGTTTAAACTGCCGTATAATTAGAAAAAAATATCAGACATTGGAACGGACAACCCTTTATTAAAATCCTATTTAGATGACAAACCTTTATAAAGTTTAAACTTTCCTTTGATCCAAGATCGAATATTCCCGCTTTTCTGCAAATTATGTAAAACACTAGTTGTTAGTTCATTGTTTGGAACTCAAAGACCTTTTGTGGAATCGATTAACAATGTTTGTGATAGTTTAGAGTTTAGACAGATGTATTTACCATGGAAATTGCAGGATTTATTACAAGCGTTGCACCCACGGCTACGCCCGCGTTTTCAAAGAAAAACCCGCATAGTGAGGGATAAAATCTATTCTATGTGTTAATCCAAGTTATCCTCTATATGTGTGCTAGATTTAATTGTATTCGTACATACATACATACACATACATCCATCCTCACAAACTTTCGCATTTATAATATTAGTTGGATAGGATAAGTAAAGAGTATAAGGTACAGTTACTAGATAAATTAGTGTATAAACGCATTCTGTGTACTAGATAGTAATATTATATTTATTGCACAGAAACAAGATTTGGCGAAGGCAAATGTTGAACTCGTATTCTTAGAATACATCCGTAGATAATGTTGCATTTTCCTTGAAACACAATACTTGCTGGTCATTTAATTCCTGAGTTAAAATTCTTCGTAAAATTAAATACTTACATATTATATTCGGCAATTAAATAGTATTTATATGAATATCAGTTTGATTTATTTACTTTTAAATTATTTCTAGTACTATAATTACCAATTAAAAACAAAGCTATTAACATACAAACTATCGATTCCGATACGTTTGATCAGTGTTTAATAATTAGAAAATTAATTACTATTTAACTTATTGATAGTAGAATCAGAGTAGAGTAAAATATTTATTTTCTTTGTCAGGAAATAGGATCATTTGTATTGGAATCATTGAAATAGATAAACAATGTACAGCCCTGGGATTCATCGCAATTGTTCTCATCAGCAATATGAAGTTTTACTCCTAAATTATTATGGCTATTTTTTATTGTATCTAACAGTACTTAAGTATAAATATTTTCCCTGTTTCCAGATAATAGATAGATAGATATACAATATTAATTCTACTATGACTATATTTTATAAAAGCTTGTAGATATAATGTAAAGTCAAAATGTTATGATAATTTGAAGTGAAATTATTATTTTTATTTTCTATAAATGAATGGCCAAATGTGTCGCTAAGCGTCGACAACGGCTCGACCAATTCGGCTGTTTCTTTGGCAAAAAGATGATTCTTATGGAGAGAAAACACGAAAAAGAGGCAATAGAGCAGCTAGTAATACAAAAATAGATGGAATAGCAGACCAATAAAAGTTTTTATTGATTGTATCCATGATTTTGGACATGCAAATACACAAAATATGATGTGTACTCGTACTAACATTTGCAAACATTACTCAAACAACAGTTTCGTTTGAATTCCGTTTTTAAAGAGAGATATCGTTGATGAAAGTTTTTGCATTTCACAAACCAACTCCAAAGCTGCAACTATAAAATTATCAGATTCCTGCGTTTAAAATGGCAAAGCATTTTCCCTTTATTTTACAATTTCTTGTCGACGTCTTAACGAGATAAAGTCTTACAGAAAATAAAATTCTGACAAACAATTTTTAAGTTCAAAGCTACACTTTAAGCTTTTGTTTTCACGAAAGTTTTAAAAATGTTTTAAATTATTATGAATTAGAGACTATTACTAATTTATGTATAGGATTTTTCTTAAGAGTCGAGTCATATCGATTTTAGAGTGATTTTGACTTGTTTCTGTAATTCTTTAGGAGCTTGTTCAAAAAAACATAATTAGTAACAATGTGTTATAATATCTTAAATTAAAGATTCATTCAATATCTAAAAAGTGTTCGAGACAATTTATTGATTTTCATTGTCCAATAATATACAATAATTAATAGTATTCAGACATTATCTAAGTCCTAACAAATATAAGTAGTTCAAATAAAAAGCTTTGTGCTTTCATCCTATAAAGAAAAAGGAATAGATGTATTATGCATACATCTGTTTCACTGATCGATTTTTTTTAGGGACAAGAAGGTCAGCCTTCTGTGTCCTGCCAGACTGAGAAATTTTTTTTCTTCGTCTCCACCGGGAATCGAACCCATGACCATGGTTCATCACCCATGCGTCAACCACTACACCAAGGAGGCGGCTTTCATCTATATTGTGTGTGTACAGAACCTATTTAAATAGCTTCTTAAATCCTTTGCTAGAAACAATTTAATTATTTGTGTTATAAACAGTTCTTACACAACATGTCCGCTTTGGCATGTAATTAAACTGTTCAGTTGAATTCCTGGAATGCAATCTCAATGTGTAGTGATTTATCACGTTTCGTATACTGAAGTATTTTCTCTTTTAAGTTAACAACCACTTTTACAAAAATTGCTTTAAAATGTATTCAGTTTATGTCCAATTGAAATAATTACAATCATTGTGTATTGATGTTGCGTTTTGATATTAACATCCAAATTTATTTTGTAAATGACTGCAAAACTGAATTAAGCAAAATATAATTTTTTACCTATGGTTTTACCTTTTACTTCTTTAGGTAAATAAAACTTAGTCATCTTACACCATTTAATATAGGTTATCCCTTGGTTATCCAACAAATTCATATCTTCCATAATATGACATATACATACACGTAATACGTCAACGAAATTACCAGAGGGATTGTTAGAAGCCTATTCCAGGCCAATAAATATTAGATTAGTCGATTGCGTGTTATATTCTCTATTACTGAAACTATTATGGAAACTTGCATAGATTATACACAGGATCGCTTATCAATTCACTGAATAATCATATAAGGCAAATCAGAAATGTACAATCAATCTAAGATAGGATTAAACTGAGAATAGAATCGATTCTACGCTATTTTATGACGTCAGAGTATTAAGTAGTAATGTGAATTTAGCAATGTTTGTATTTAAAACTAGCGGTCCGCCCCGGCCTCGCCCGTGATACATGTCTATGTTTTCTTTCCATAAGAACCAGCCGTACTTCAAGGAATATTATAAAAAAAAGAATTATCGAAATCGATCCACCCATTCACGCGTTATGATGTGACCAGGGAAATGGTTTTCATTTTTATATAGATTAATGGAAGAGTTGGGCATAATTATGTATTTTATATCGCTTGAATTAGCTTCACATAAACAAGCTTATATGTATCCGTTTTCTTTATAATTGGACCCCCCGTAAACGGACATTAATTTTGATAACATTGATTTACTTAATTCAAACATTGCACACTTATCAAGTTCAGTTACAATACAATAATTTCATATTATTAAAGCGTGTTTTGTAGATTTTCTTAAATTTTTCAATTGATATTATACACGTAATTGACACAATATGTAAATGATGTTCCCATTCTATATTGGTTCGTATAGTTTATACAATGCATATATACATCACTAGGTTCCCGCCCGCGGCTTCGCCCGCGCAGTCAAAGAAAAAACCCGCATAGTTCCCGTTCCCGTAGGATTTCCGGGATTGCGTCATTTTCCCGGGGTAAAAAGTAGTCTCTGTCCTTTCTCGGGTATCAAAATATCTCCATACCAAATTTCATGAAAATTGGTTCAGTAGTTTAGGCGTGATTGAGTAACAGACAGACAGAGTTACTTTCGCATTTATAATATTAAGTATGGATTTGGAACAAAGCAATTACAGTAGATCACAAAACATGCACCTGGGTGCTAGGTAATTTCCATAGTTGTGCAGTTGAAACTCGTGTCGACTATTAATGAAATTGAAGCGTTTCGTCAATATTAAGCCTACTAAACATTTATGTTTCGTTTGCCAGCTTCTATATATTATTCTATTTAACTTGTCGGTTAAAATGTCGATTTATCTAGTAAAAGTTTCAAAATGCGGCCAACTTTCAGTTTTATATACCTATTTTGCGGTACTTACATTACTTACTTCATACAATAATTTCCGACAAAACAGAATGCTTTCAGGTATTTTATTTTTCATTGGACTCTTGTTGGACAGTAGCCAAAAATTATGAGTAGAATAATCCTAGTGATTTTATATCAGATTATAAATAGAGATTCTCTATTCGAAAAAAGTTCTGAAACATATACAAAACTACAATATATAATATGCATTCAAATTGCATGAATTAGTTATTGTTACAGCCGGAAGATATATTGCGTTTATCATTACCATATTGTATCGCACTATTCATCAGCTATAAAGTATGTTTCCTGTAATTATGCTCACACTCGTACAGTCGAGTATAATAGTTATACAAATTAATTAATAATTAGCACAAACTGACATTATTACACACACTTCTTTTTCTCCTTTTAAAGTGAAGATAAGTGATATTTTTATAATATATCCGTAAATACAATATAACGTAGGTATACTGTTAAGAAATTAATGGGAGATGCCACTGGCTCCTGAGACACTAATTCAGGACTATTTAACTAATTCAGGAGCCTATGAATTCATATATAAGCTGTACCTTTTTTATGTCAATAAAGTTTTTTTTTATTAATTATTAATAAAGCTTAAAATTTAATTCTAAATCTTTAAACAAATATTACAATGTCCGCTATACAATAACATCATTTCAAGTCGTCTACTTCACTTCAGTTTTGATCGCCCTTAAAACTTAGGCACATCTAGTTGAACAGAATATTGTTCTACAGTTTTATTGAATTTACTTGCAACATTTGCTTCACAATATCATTGAATTTTCCTATGCTCCTTATTTACGTAAACAATCTTGTTCATAAATTCTAAGCCCTGTATTCATCGTCAACAATTGTTTAGCAATTAAGTTGAACATGTTGCAGAGTTGCCGTCAACATATTGCTATCAACATGTTGCTGCCAACAAGTTGCTGCCAACATGTTGTTGGCAACATGCATTGTTGCGTTGATAACGTATGTTGAAATGTTCCCGCATGACAAGTACAATATTTTAACAGTTTTCAGCTACACACTTTTTCAACTGTGGCTCAACTAATGTTTACCATGTATACGAGGCCTTTGTTGCTTACACAGCAAGAACACAAACCTCCTCAGAGGATTTAAGTAATAATCTACCACAATTAACAGAACGTGTTGATTTATCTGTCTCCTGTTCCATTCTTATGCTGAGTAAGACCAGTTTCAGCATAGACCTATGCTACTAATATTATAAATGCAAAAGTTTGTGAGTATAGTCTATGTGTATGTTCTTTCACGCAAATACTACTGAACCGATTACCTACAATGAAATTTAGCACACTTGTATTAACACATAAGATAGATTTTATCCCGGAAATCCCACGGAAACGGGAACTTTGCGGGTTTTTCTTTGAAAACGCGGGCGAAGCCGCGGACAGAAAGCTAGTGTGTAATATATGTTGAATAAATCGGACTAAAGCAAACGAAAAGCGTTCTTCATTGCAAGCATTGTATCTAAACCTTCAGCTACGCCCGTGCTTCGTTCTAAGGTAGGTAGGTACATCTTCCTTTTTGTGTTAATTTCACTGCACACAACTGGCAATAAATTGAATCAAACTAGACTATTATTGAGTCATTCAGAACAACCTTCTTGTGTTCATTTCTCTATACACAACTATCAATTCGAATTTAATTGAGTACTTTTCAAATCTGATAGTAAGCTATAAAACAATTGTAGCATTGTTACAAATTACCGTAGACACCTTATAAACACCACCCACGGTAGAAGTCGCATATTATTATACTGTTTTACATTTTAAAGTGGGATTCACTCGCACAATAACGTCAAACAAGCTTTGTTCAATCATCGTATTTATTACGGTTATTAGCTGTGAAGCTAAATATAAAATAGCGGACGCAAATTGAAAAAAATATTTGTATTTGCTCTATAAAAGGCGTTCATAACAAGCAAGGTTAACAACTTGACTTCACAATGAGTTTTAAAGAAGTGTCAACGACTTTAACAACTTGGTAAAAAAATGTATAAAGTTGCTCTCTTTTTTTCAACTGCAAAAATATAAATAGGTACATTATAATTCAATATTTACGTTTTACTCATAAATATAATGTTAAGTGGCTGAAAATAATTACATATAAACTCATTTATTAATAATATTGAAATTATTTTATTAACTGAATAATTATTTATTATGAAAAAATCAATTAATTTTCCTATGCAATTCAAATGTCTTATTTGTCCGTTAACATACTTGATAAATAATTGGAAACCTTTCATTCTATATCCAGAAATTTAAAGAAAAACATGTAGTTTGATTTACGTTATGCAATACGGAAACAACACAACATTTAATTCATACAGGCTAATATACACACCGGCACAATTAGCGGAACAAAAAAAAAGTGAGACTATGAGATAATAACGCATATATTTGACGAAAATGTAATTAGATACAAAATAACAAGTTGATTAACATCTTTTAACAACGACTTTGAAAAGTCTTCGTTATTTTTTATTGAAAAATAAAGAAATTTGAAATAAGTGAAATTTTTAGATGATTATGAACCATCACAAAAAAATAAAAAAAGTAAGCATTAAATGATTTGACAATAAAATTAAAGCAAAATTAATAACGAGTGTTTCCCCCTCTTGCTCTGATTACGGTTTCCATTCGTCTGGGCTTGCTACAGATTATGTTATCGTTGATTTTTTGAGGCAACCGCTCCCACTTCTCAAGTAATTCGTTTCCAAGTTCATTCAGATTGTTGGGGGGTGGCATTCTGGATTTAACCCTTCTTTTTAGCAAGTCCCAGACATGCTTTATCGGATTCATATCGGGGGAATTTGCTGGCCACTGCATCACCGGTATACCTACGTGGCTCAGATATGCCTGTACCGATTGTGCACTACGAGCACGAGCATTATCTTGCATTAGAATAAAGTAGTCACCAATAAATGGGGCAAATGGTACAACATGTTCTTCTTAAATGTCTCTGATGTATCTATCTGCTGTCATGGTCCCTCCTGTGACTATCAATAACTCCGTGCGAGCTCTCAAACATATCCCTCCCCAAACCATTATCGAGCCGCCACCATAAGCCACTGTGTGTTCAAAATTAGACTATATTTGGCGTTCTCCTCTGTGTCTCCATATTCGCTGTCTCCCATTGATCTGTTTTAAAAGATCTCTGCACTCATCAGTAAAGAGAAGAGAACCTGCTGCCATTCGTCCCTATATTATAGTTCTGTGCGGTCAATGCTGGTTCGCGCAGCTATTGCTTCGCGAGGCTGCTCGCTCTGTGTATGCCTGTGAACATTATGACATACTAGCTGTGCTCCGCGATTTCACCCGCATTGCTCCGCTCCTGTTGGTCTTAGCGTGATGATATATAGCCTATAGCCTTCCTCGATAAATGGGCTATCTAGGTAACACGAAAAGAATTTTTCAAATCGGACCAGCAGTTCCTGAACAAACTCTAGCTTTATAATGTTATATCATACTCAAATACTCCAAGCTAGCTGTTATTTTCGCTTTTCAACATCACATTTTCCAAGAAGTAAGTATTTAATTTATAACATACTAGCTTTCCACCCGCGGCATCGCCCGCGCAGTCAAAGAAAAACCCGCATAATTCCCGTTCCCGTGGGATTTCCGGAAAAAAACCTACTCTATGTCCCGGGGTAAAAAGTAGCCTATGTCCTTTCTCGGGTATCAAAATATCTCTATGCCAAATTTCATGCAAATTGGTTTAGTAGTTAAGGCGCGATTGAGTAACAGACAGACAGACAGAGTTACTTACGTATTTATAATATTAGTAATACTAATATAGTATGGATTATACCACAGTTAGGTGAATACAAAGTCATAAATGAATTTCTTACTTATTTTTTTACTTTAATTCATCTAAGAGAGATTAGTAAAGCAAACCAACGAAATAGACATGTTTTTAATTATTACTTATTTATTTTATAATAGTGCTGATTATTTTACTTTCATTGATTAAAATATAATCAAATAAAAAATAAGCAGAATTTCAATCATAGGTAATTAATGCTTTCACATGTTAATGAAATGAATAACAGTAGTATAAGTTTCAGTATAATTTATTTATGAATAAAATATTAAACACTAGCTTACCGCCCGCGGCTTCGCCCGCTTTGACTTAAACTTAATAAATTATATACTAAAACCTTCCTCTTGAATCACTCTATCTATTAATAAAAACCGCATCAAAATCCGTAGCGTAGTTTGAAAGATTTAAGCATACAAAGGGACATAGGGACAGAGAAAGTGACTTTGTTTTATACTATGTAGAAGCTATGTAGTGATATAAATTATAAAAAAAGGATCTTTGTAACCACTCATTTCACAATTCACATAATATTTCTTTTATATATACTTTCCTGGAAATCTATCTAAACGTAATTGGAAATGTATGCTATTGTTCAATGCATTTTATCAAGGTAATAATATAGGTAATTTAATTAATTAATAAGATAGAATATATAACAGAAAATAAATAAACTATCTTCATTTTGCATTGTATTTCTATGTTAATAAACATTTATTATTTTTGTTCGTTTTACATTGTAAACCTTTCAAGACTTTCTTCCTCAGTGTAAAATAATAATTATGTTTCTAAACAAGATTTAGCTTCGGGCGGTATGTAAATCCGAACCATTAGGGCTCTGTTATAAAATGTATTATCTGCTTTTTAGTTTTTAATATCGGGTTATTTCTTTAAAAGCTTGGACGACAAAATAAAAACTTCTGAGTCTTACATTGTGAATTTATATCGTATTCAGTTTTATTCTTATTTTTATTTTTTACTATTGTGTAACTTATAGTTTTCGTTACAAAATAACGACTGTAACATTGTTTAAGATACATCTCGTGTTTTCAGTTTTATAAGCATTCTCTTATTTTGATTGTTATGTACCTACGTAATTCATGAACAGCTATAATATATAGGTATACGCCTTATAAGCCAGCTGTGCTCCATAGTTTTTCCCGCATTTCTCTTCTATTAGTCTTAACAGTCTTAACATGATCATAATGTTATATAGCCTAAAACCTTCTTCCATGAATGGAGGCATCTAACACCAAAAGAATTTTTCAAATCGAACCCGTAATTCGTGAAATTAGCGCGTTTAACGAACCAACCGAACAAGCTATTCAGCTTTATATTATTAGTAAGTACCTAGCTAGGCTATTCAGGCGTACATATTGTTTCTTCGCACAATATTCAACGAGATATATAGCGAACAATAAATCGACTGTAGAAAATTTTTAATTTCACGCGCCTTCGCTTTTATCGTATGATGGAAAATTTCGGTGGCTTGCGTCATTAAGTTTGTGATTGAGAATCACATATTAATATGAAGAAGATTGCTGTCGCGGTTTTTAATCGCAAGAAGGCCGAAGGGAACGTGAATCTTCATTCAATAATTGATTACGTTATCAATGTTTGATAAGAGAATTAAAAAAAAGACGTGTGGCACTCGGGGACTGCCGCGGTAAAGCTATTGCATAGCATAAATAAAACTCAATTTTATTAAGCTATTGCATAGCTTCTATCGCGGGCCTTGAGCGCGGTCGGTCCATCGAGAAATTCCGTAACGAAAAAGCCTTACGCTCCCCATTCCGACGGGCTCGGAGGTGTGGCTTGAATGCATAGCATGCAATAGCTTTACCGCGCCAGTCCCCGAGTGCCACACGTCGTTTTTTATTAATCAATTGATCATAATATTATCACAATATACCCATTTTATTAACATCCAAAATGCTGCTCTTTGAACATACAAACAAAAATGTTCTTAAATAGATGACTTTATTGATTATAATATAATCTAACAACGTACACTTTATCAACAATCAGGTAATCTTAGATTATTTCCCTACTTCATAAGAGAAGGTATACAGTTTTTGTAGTTATATTTTAGTTGCCCTGTGAAGTTTGTAGCTTTAATCCGGGGATAATTAAACCGCGTCCTACTCTAGAGACCCTTTTGCAAAATTAAGACCAAAACCTAACTAGAAAACGTGATAATAGTGAAGCTTCATAAAATACATTAATCTTTTTCTCTCTACTTCTATCATACTTATTTCTAACAATATTACGAAATATCCTTACAATTTGTACCTAAAATTAATTATCACCAAAAAAAATGTGCTTTAAAAATAAAGAAAAAATCTTATAAAGATTCGTATAAAGGTATAAATTATAATATCTTAGTATGTTCATGTTAAAACTTCACCAAAACCCTTTGAAAGCTTTAAGGTACAAGTCCGAGACGGGCCGCAGACCGCAAACTGCAACAGCAAACTGCAAGCGACACCACTTGTTTCTATGAACATCTATGAATCGCTGCGCGTTGCGTCTGCAGGCAGCAGTGTCGCCGCGCTTGGAATCAATTTCATAGATGTTCATAGAAACAAGTGGTGTCGCTTGCAGTTTGCGGTTGCAGTTTGCGGTCTGCGTCCCGTCTCGGACTTGTACCTTAAAGAAACTTACCCTTTCGTAGGAATGATAGTGATAAAGTGTACACTCTGTCAATGTTACAAAATTACCCCTTACAAGTTACTTTGTATGTAGAAGGGGTACGAATGATACAAATGCCTACTTTATATTGTATTTTCGTTTTGAGGATATTTGAGTTAAAAAACGTTTATGTATATGTGAAACAATGCTAAAAGTGGAAATCTATATCTATACTAATATTATAAAGAGGAAAGGTTTGTAATTATGTATGTATGTGTGGTTTTCACGCATAAACTACTGGACCGATTTCAAAAATTCTTTCACCATTAGAAAGCTGCATCTTCACTGAGCAACAAAGGCTATATTGCATTTTCAAAAAAATTAGCGATCCTTACCAAAAATGCAATTACCTATGTAACCCAAGGTGTACAAAATTCCTTAATAAAAATTCTGTCATCGAGTGCGCTGCGGAATCTATTCCTTGAAGTACGAGGATGGTTCTTATGAAAAAAAAAAGACGGGTTGCACTCCGGGAGTGCCGGCAGAAGTGAAAACTTGATTATTAACGTTCAGCATGTTTGATATTTTGCGTCTTACGCATGGAATATAAGGGCTAAAAAAAAACCGGCCAAGTGCGAGTCGGACTCGCGCACCGAGGGTTCCGTATTAAATACCATAATTTGGTATAAATTTCAATTTAATACCTCTACGCGTTTATGAGGAAATGGGTAGTAAGTTTAAAATTATAAAAAAAAAAATATATTATGTGATGTAACTAAAAATTTATGGTTTTCGTAATTTTTCCTTTATCTACGCTATAAGACGTTGCTTCGTACCAAATTTCAAGATTCTGAGTTCACGGGAAGTACCCTGTAGGTTTTGATTCCCTTGCAAGTGTCGAAAATTTGCGGCATAAACGGCTGTATCTTTTGATTGCGTTGGCTTAGAAGTTTGATTTTTTCACAGCTTCAAGGGACAGTAGACCTGAGTAATTGATATAAATTTCAGCTTCATACCTCCACGCGTTCCTGAGAAAAAGGGTCTTGACAGACGGTCGGATGGACGGACAACAAACTGATCCTATAAGGGTTCCGTTTTTTCCTTTTGAGGTACGGAACCCTAAAAAACATCCGTCTCACGCTTTTTCGATCAGGCCACGTGTCCTGACGCGAGTTTAAGATTTTATACCCAACGCCGCTAAAGAAGTTTTCACTTCAAAAACGTAAACATGTAGGTACCACGGGCGAAGCTGGGGCGGACCGCTAGTACAATGAATGGAAGTTTTAGTAAGGCCTAAATAATAATAATAATTATATACAAAGACTAAGTACGTAGAACGTAACGTACGTAGACTACTTATACGTAGTAACTTTTTGAAGTGAAACTTCTTTATCGGGGTTGGACAAAAATTTAGTGTAACATTTTTGCGTTACGCTGTAGGCGTGACATTTTTGCGTTACGCCGTAGGCGTGACATTTTTGCGTTACGCGCCAACTTTTTCTTATCCCTAAGTTTCACTTCTTACGTGTGTACTTTAGTACACGCACATACGTTTTTTTTAGTAATATTTGCTATTAGTCCTTTTTTCAATATTGAAATTGCTGCGAAAATGACAAAATTATCAAGTTTATGCGATCCTTATACTAAACTAGCTGTCATCGTGCGGCGTTGCCCGCTTTGTAGAAAGCCTTACAAATTATATACCTTCCTCAAGAATCACTACTTATCTATTATACAAAACCTCATCAAATTCGTTGCGTGGTTCAAAATTTAAGAATACAGACGGCGAATTTAAGGAGACGGCGGAAAGCGACTTTGTTTTATACTATGTAGTGATAACATGACATTAGGTACTTAAGTATAGTCTATACTATACAGGGTTTAATCGTTAAGTGTGCACAGGCGATTATATCGTAACTATTACAGATATCAAAAAACATTAAACTGATATCGAAAGTCTGTGATTGATGTAAATTTTTTGGACACTTCCCGTTTTATTTTTAAAGTTTTTATTGTAATTTTACTCATTAGGTAAAGGGCTTTCGACATCAGTTTAAAGTTTTTTGATATCTGCAATAGTTAGAGCCGTAGGCGTGACATTTTTGCGTTACGCCGTAGGCGTGACATTTTTGCGTTACGCGCCAACTTTTTCTTATCCCTAAGTTTCACTTCTTACGTGTGTACTCTAGTACACGCACACATTTTTTATTATATGTATTTTGAAGTGAACATAATTCCTCGACGATACCTTCAGCCCTGTAAAGTTGCTAAAACTTTTTTTTTCATTTAAACGTTTTATTTTTATGAGTTTAGTTTGTATCTATTTATTTTCAGTGAACTTCATTTTATTGTAAGGAGTAAATGGCCAAATTAATTCAAATTACATATTGTGTTATATACTGAGTTCAATATTATATCATTTGTTAGGTGCACTTAACACAAAAAAAATTTTGCTTGCGAAGCTTGTTACTGTAATATAAAAAACATAACTGTAAAGCTATTAAAAAAATATTTGTTCGTAACTAGTTATTAGTTGTATAAACTTCTTTAAAAAACCAATATCCGATATTTCCACGATATTTCTTTTGGTAAAGACAATGACAGTTCAATCAAAATAAATCTCTCAGTAAAAACTGTCCACATTTCAAACTCAAATGATTTACGCGATGACCAGCGGCGGGTCATAAAGTGTTCCAGAACATTCCACAAATACATTCGAGGTACAAGTTATTGATGATTCCAAATGTTTGTGCAATTATCTAGGAGATCGGTTTCTGTTAAATCTGTTCATAATTTTATCTTAACGTATATTATGTATAAGTTGCAATTAATGTTTGAATGTATGCAATAATAATACACAGATTTAGATTCAAGCTTCACTGACAATATAAACTTATATTATTTATTGGTAACATAATTAATACTTCACTATAAATACTAAATAGCAATGCCTTTCGCCAGAAACCATTGTAATTTCGTATGTATAGCGCAAAATGTGAAACTCGTGAAAATAGAGTGAAAATTACATGAAGCCGCGAGCGAAAGCTAGTCACTTATAGTAAGTCTAAATCATATGTAAGTTTAATATAAAGACTTGAAAATCATGAAGCAAATTAAACTATTGAGCCCCGAGGCCCGAGCGGCCGGATCGGGCCACGACACAATAGATTTTCTATTGTGTCTGTGATTCCGGGGGCTGAGTTATTATGCAAAATGTGCTAATATTGGTATGAAGTCTAATACATATTTTAAACTGTTAAACCTTTAGCTATGCACTTTGCAGACCATTGTAGATCATTGACTTGAAAACAATTTCAAATCACTCGTACCAATTCTCGGTAGCGATGCAAATTTCTTGAAACTCGTAAAATGTTCTCGCAAATTACAAAAGCGAACCCATAAAACTTTAACTTAGATAATTTACTTGGTTCACGGATCTGAAATCGGTGTAGTTTTAAAGATAGTGCTTAGATCTTAGATTTAAGTTGGATTTTATCATGGCTTCGAAAGGGTGATATATTTATTAGTTTTCTAAGAAATGGACTGTTCGCTAAGTAATTACAATTATTTATATCAATTGAACATTGAAATGTAACGTAATTGATTTTTTACTTTGTTTTTATGTGATTTTCCTGCTTTTACCTGTAATAACTACTTTCCGAACCAATTTTGAATATATCTTTCTCTATTTTGACGGTTGAAAGCTCTTCTAGAATTAACATTTGCTGAATCAGCAAACGTTTGAAATTGAGTGCAATAAAATATTTCTTTTAGTACTGTTTGATTATAATCTTCTTTAATAATTATTATTTTTAATTTGCACCAGTTTATGTACACTTTTTATTATATCTTTAAGTTGATTGATTGATAAATTGCCTTTATGACAGAATATAACTTGCAGGTCTAAAATTTAACTCAGTTAAAAAGTGAAATTTTCCATCATTTGTACCTACTTACTCCATACTCTTCACTGTTATTTGAAATAGATGTGATGCGAATTAGAATATATACCCACATTAAGAGGTTTATTTGTGTTGCCCGCATCAATTATTAGCTTGTCTTTGTTTTGATTTTTATTATATAAATTGTACTTCTTACGAATGCATTTGAAAATAGTAATGTTATCATGTTTATAATAGATTACATAAAATTATTAAATTATAAATCATTTAACTATTAATATTTAATAAATAAAAATAAATATAAATAAATAAGATAATTGAATACATAAGTTTGACTTCACGTTCGTCAATAGATTTTATAACTACTTATTTATTTTAAAACTAAACGTCTTAAAAGATAAAAAATTACCTACAAAATTGTTTAAAAGTAGAAGACACTTTACTCTCATTATAATCAACAAATTACATTTTAAAAGGTAGGTACAAAATTTTCTGCTCTTCTGAAAGTTTCTGTTATTAAAATTAATACGGTAAAAGCGAAATATTACATTTTTTCTGATATAATTAAATGTCATTTAGGACACGGCAAGTGTTTTTTATTTAATTTAGAAGACATTAAAGAACGAAATATAAATTCAAATAAAAATATTCCTTTGATTCCCCTATGTCGTCACCCTCTCGTTAAATTTGAAATACAACTTTTTCACAATGCAAATTAAGCCTGGCCGCAGACTTGTTCAAATATTGAAGTAGCCGAAATTTTTGTTAAATCAATTTTTGTGAAAACATTCATTAAGTACCTATGGTTAAGTTAATACATATTATTATCTTTTAATGTAAGCTTTCTTTTATTATAGGGGGACTAGTCAAAGTCCATGACTTCGATTTCGCAATATTATAGCTATGTTAGTCCATATACATAGATACCTACAGTTTTATACCTGTTTTTCCGGTAAATATTATTGCTAAACAATGATATCATAATATATTAATTATCCTGTTTTCTGTAGTAAAACATTAAAACAACGAGCACAATGTAACAAGTGTTTTCTAGTGCCATTTTACACGAGCAGCTTACGTTTAAAGATTATTAAAAAATAAAAATACGACATTTCAGTGTAATTTCACTGAACCATTTCGTTGTTGTGTTTATTTTCCACCGCATTTCATCGTTTATCGTAACGCCAGAAAGTCTTGAATTTCCAAATTCCATTTCGCAAATCGTTTTCCATACTTATTGTTATTCTTTAAAACCGCTTTCTAGCTAACTCACTCATAAAACCAAACTCCGGAAGCCACTGTAAGTAATAAATTAAAAAGCATTGTTGATATATTTGAGTCTGCATAACGCGTTTTTCCTGTGCCCGAATAAAAATCTACCGCTCTTGCTATTTTTCTGCATGTTTTATGAAAATCTTTATTTTTAAAGCCTTTTTGTGAGGTTTAATTGTATGTAGTACGTGAATAAAACTACTCGTGCAGTTAATCTGTATTCAAATTTCGTGAAAATTGTGATAGTTTTAATTAAAAATATGCATGTATTTTAAGTTTGTATTATCTATCTTTAGCTTGACTCGTCGTAAAGATGGTAGATGCATACAATACTAAAGAACGAAGATTTCAAATTTTAAACGAGAGAGCTGATTTGTTCTTTATTTTTTAATTACATATATGATACATGGGTATACATAATTGCGGCCAAATTTTGACAGGCAACCTAGTCGATATTGTATATTCTCCTAATTATAAATATACATTAAAATTTGGTTTTAGCAAAAAAACTGTGAACGCACTAATCCTGCTGTGGGATCTTAGACTATATTGAGAAAAATGTATTATTCTGATGTGAAGATTTCCTCGTAGTTCAAACTTTTTAAAAGAATGAATTTTTAATGCCAAAATCGAAAGATTTTACAAAATAAAATAAATAACATCAAATGTTAAATTCGTGTACAACAAGGCACTATCCATTTGTAAGCTGCATAAAGCTCATCGAATAAAACAGAATGATTCAAAATTTGTAAATCTACGCTATGTGAACGTAGGTAAACATGCAGAAAAACATGCTCAATTTTATTTGCGAAATCAGGTAGGGTTATGTTTTTCGAATGTTCCAAAAAAATATTATGTATATTTTTAACGCCCTACAGCCCCAAGCCGCTAGACGGATCTTGACTTATGATATATTATAGATGTCGTAATCGTCAGAAAAGTTATAGAAACATAAAAATTTTCAGTCGAATTTTTTTATTTCATAATAATAGTTATTCTTTTCAGGAGAAAACAAATCCAACCCTTTTATGTAAATAGAGATTATTTTCCTTCCTTAATAATATCTTACAATACAACGAAAATTATTTCAAAATTTCATGAATCATGTCAGCCGTCGTAAACACAGATATTTGTTAGTTTTTGCGTCGAGTTGCCAGCTACAAGCGCTGACTGCAGTCACACGATTTATCAAAGAATGCAACATTTATTCAGCGTGGCTCTTGACAACTAGGTTATGTCATCTTCAAATGATATTTATGAGTGTCCTTTGCTAGCTAGCTGTTGTTTTATAAGTTCTCAATATGTTGACCGCTAGCTGGATTAAACTTTCTTTTATTTATCAATGCATTTAACCAACTTCATGAAATCATAGGTCCTATGGCTAAGCATGCCTTTTGTCTTTATTATTAGAAGAACTGTTAAATCTGTTTCAAAAGAGGATGAAAGAAAGTACCTATGGAGAAGGAAGAAAGAGAATTGTGTAGTTCATATTACGTACCTACATTGAATGTTTTTTTAAAGCTATTGCATAGGTTCTATCGCGGGCCTTGAGCGCGGGGAAAAAACCTCACGCTCCCCCACTCCGACGGGCGGAGGTGTGGCTTGAGAGCATAGCATGCAATAGCTTTACCGCGGCAGTCCCCGAGTGCCACATATCGTTTTTTATTTCAAACATATGAACGTTTTTCAGGGGCCATCCATTAATCACGTGATGTTTTTTTTGGTATTTTTTGACCCCCCTCCCCCTTGGTGATACGCGGTGAGGTTTAAGACTACCCCTCCCCCCTCCCCCTATATCACGTGTATTTTTTCGTACCTGCAAAGAATCAATTTTTTATTTATAAAAAAATATGTAAGTACTGGTATAAGTATCATCTAATTTTATTATAGTAAATTAAAGACTACTATAATAAACGTTCAGAGGTAGACAGAAAGATTGCACTTTGTTTTTGAATGACATAAAAATAATGAAAGATATGCGAACAAGTTGTACGCGTTTGACTAAAAATAAATACATGTAACGCCGCTTTTCGGTTGAGTATCGCGCGCTTGTCGAAAAATAAATACACGTGATATATTACTTTACCCCCCCTCCCCCTTGTGATATTTCGTGATGTTTTGATGGACCCCTCCCCCCCCCTTTCGAGCCTCACGTGATTAATGGACAGCCCCTCAGTGCACGTTAAAAAGCCCCAACACTAATATTTGTAGGTAATGATAATGATCGGGCAATCCTAACTCCTTTGCTGCTCTTTTACAAAGCAGATAACACACATAATCCCATTTCCGTAAATTCGGAAAATTTAGAAATATTTTAAAAGATTGAATAACACTCGTGTCTTGTAGAATCTTTCACATAATAACATTTTTCACAGCTTTTGTTGTCAAATGGATAGGAATATCATACACGTTGTCACAAACACTTTTCCTTTACTTTGTGAAAAATTGCATGCGTTACGAATGAAAAGATTTTCCTGAAGTTCCTCAAGATACACTTAATATTGAGATGTTATGTAAATATAAGGAAGTGAACATAAACGTAGGGAACTAGAAAAGTAATAAATATTGCATTTTACGTTTGTAAACAATTCGTATCGTAATTTTATGAATATCAAGAGATTAGAAAAATATTGTTCACATAATATTAACTATTAGCATTACATAAGAAATTACACAATCAGAACAATAAATAAATCTGTTATAAGTACGTAGGTATATTTTTGTCAAACACACAATTTTTCCCGCGTAGGTACACTTCAGGATATACCACAGTAACCGTAATCTTCACAAATTTTCATATTCACCCGTTTTAAATTTTAATTTTCGAAACAGCAGCTTATTGCCAACATTCCCCCGTATTCATGGAAAACATTCGTTGAACAACAATTGATCAACAATGTTTATAATATTATCGGCATGAGGAGAGAACTTTTCATCATGCGTTATCAACTCAGCAAAAAGCAGTGCTGCCAACATGCTAATACTGCAAATTCGACATCATGGTAACCCCCATGGGGCTAGAGTTGCTTTTTTTAAAAAACTAGCTGTGCCCTGCGGTTTTACCCGCAGTGCTCCACTCCTGTTGGTCTTAGCGTGATGATATATTATAGCCTATAGCCTTCCTCGATAAATAGGCTCACACCGAAAGAATTTTTAAAATCGGATCAGTAGTTCCTGAGATTAGCGCATTCAAACAAACAAACTCTTCAACTTTACAATATTAAAATATAGATAAGCATGGCTTTATATCGAGATAGGCAATGTGTATACACCCTTATCTCGTTCTAACAACATTTTAGGTGGAACAACATTCTAAGCCGTTGGAAAAACCGCGAAAGCCGCTCAAATGGGGTCGGCTAAGCTCAGATCATTTCCACTGATTGACATGGCCCTTTTCTCTAGACTATCTAGCGAAATAGGAAGCAATAGAAATAACAAGGTTTTACAAAACTTACAACAATATATACTTACCTAACATTTCGAACGATACTTTAGGTAGATCGGGTTGTGTATTAAATGAAATGCTTTGCTTGCTTTGTTTCCATGGTTGGAGGAAATGTAAGACAACAACAGGGAATTAAGTGAACTTGGTTTGATTTTATGACGAATTTACTACCATCTTTTGTTGAGAATGTGGGATAAACTTAGTATACAATTAAATTCTAACAAGTGATAACTGCGTTAAAAACAACCGACTTCAAACTTGCACTTGCAAAATTTACAAATACCTACAGACAAAAATGCTCATAAAATAAAAACTACTGGGCCTATCCGAATAAAATTTTTATGGGACCAATTCGACACCATCCCGCATCGAACAAAAAAAGAATCACGTAAATCGGTTCAGAAACCTCGGAGTAATCGGTGTACATACATAAAAAAAAAATATACCGGCCGACTTGATAACCTCCTCCTTTTTTTTTTGAAGTCAGTTAAAAAAAATATTTTTTTACATTACATATTATTTAATTTTTAATACGGGCTATTACGCTTTAAAATGTATTAAGTACCATTTAAAATTGTCTGTCTAGGCACAGATTAGAGAATAGTTACTTCGTGTCTAGGTTCCACTAACTCAACGTTAATCTTGTACAAAAATGGCGCTGTTTATTGAACCATTTCAAATGAAATCATAAACATAAACGACAGATAAGGTTCATCGAATGACTAAGTAATATTCGATGGCTGCCATTTATTACGTTTTTACGGACTAAATCGCAATATACGATGTGGTACCTACGTGTGAGTTTAGAACCTATTTAATGGTTTTAAGATACTACATAACCGTGTATATTATCTAGTATAAACTGTTGTTCAGAGCTGGATAATATGGACGTTTATTGGAAGTAGAAAATAATATACAGCTTCATAATATTATAGAAAACTAAATATATATGTATAAACAATACAACTTTGAAAATCAGAGCAACTCTAGATATTATTTTATATACAAGATGTTCGTCAACGACATTCGTACTGTGTAAGTAAATCTATATTTAACTGCCTTTGAAGACTTTGAAATTGAAGACATTCAATTGACCAAAACAACTGAACTGAACGTATTATATTATACTACCTCTCCGCCTGCGGATTCGCCCGCTTTTTCTAAAGTGTAATAAATTATACTTAAAAACCTTGCTCTTCAATCACTTTATCTATTAAAAAAAAACCCCTTCAAAATCTGTTACGTAATTTAAAGATCTAAGCATACAGATACTCAGACTGCGACTTTGTTTTATACTATACATTGATTTGAGAATTTAGTTTCTTGGTAAACGATACGGTTTGGAAACTTATGCTGCGGTCGGTTATTGGTTAAACTAAGTTTATGTCCTTATAGTAGTTTATCGCCTTCGGAGAGCATGTAAACTTAAGTTTAGTGGTTTGAAGCTGTTAACTAGCGCTTTGTGAAATTTGATAACTATTTAGCCAATACTCAAACAAAAAATATTGTGAAGTCCGATTTTGTGCTATATGTGGAGATGTAATTATTATACATGACGTGTTTCACTGATCGATTTTCATTAGCGACAAGAATTGGTAATCAGCATTTTAGGACATATTACTATTATGGTAATTATAACTATCTCTAACTCTCATTACACATTAGTATGTGGCTATAAACTCAACCTGCTAAAGCAATAATAAAGAAAAATACATGTTGAATTTTAAAACCTAATGAGTTCTTCAAATCTTTTCTTGTATTGCACTGAGGAATAGAAAACTAATTGAACTGAGAATTCCTCGTCATAAATAGACATTTTAAAATCTCTCGCAGCTCTTTCAAAATATTATTGCAAGGAACATAATCACGTGGTACCTTATGCATTATGACGTCATAGTTCATGCGTTTGCTCTGACCAATGGTGTCGCGTTTTATACATATATTTGAATTCCCTGACTTTTTAGAAATTAATTTCTCAATGAATTTAAAATTATATTAAAAAATATTTACGGGAGCTCCATTAAAAATAAACATTTATTTAAAAGACTTGATGAATTTATTTTATCGAGTTAAAACCACAAAGAGCATCCACGACATGTTTTTGTCAGAGATTTTATTGAATTGTTTACGGAATAACCATTAAAACTCGGTTATTTGTAAAGTGTAATTATGAAATCCGAAATATATAATAATTTGAAAGTCAATAACGCTTTTGAATATTGTAATTAAAGTTACTATTTAAATTACTAAAGGTACAGTTGGGAAATTGATTCCCTTCAGTATAAAAATTATTAAAATTTATCTAAACTTAATATAGGTACATACATATACATGCTTTACACTACGCTTGTTTACCTCGTATGTTGTGTGTCATTGAGGTCATTGTTATCAATTAATCATTCCTGACAAAAGTTATTAAATTTTGAGTTGTATGAATAACATTAAAAAGCTGCAACTCCATAACTTTAAAAATAAAGATTATATTGTACGGAGTAACACATAAAAAGAGTCTGATATAGACCTATTTGTGTACTATAATTAGTACATATCTTTGCCAAATTTTATTCAGACTTCTCCATGAAAGAGAAAACATACACGGTCGAACACTTTCCTACGTATTTCCTGTCATCTTCATGAGCTTAATTACGTACATATTTACAATACTAGCAGGATAGAAGGAAGCCTTCTCAGGAGGACAAAAGAACACTTATTTGGCCTCCTATTATAAGTGAAAATGAAGACTCAGTTAATTTAGTTTCAGAAATGTTGTCAAAGTAACTTAATTTTTGATGTTACGTTTGTAAGCTATTTATCTTCCCAGGAAGAGTCCTGAAAGCCATATAAGAAATAACACAATGCGATCATTTTCTCTGTCTTATCATTTAGCTATAGCAATTTACTTTCATAAATATCAAACTTACATAACACCTGCAGAGTTCGATCTCTATTAGAGCAATATTTAGAACCAGAATTCGTTTTCTATGTACAATATAGAGTCCACTACAATCATAAGGACACTAAAACCTAACGTACCGATTTTATGTGTTCATTTCACGAATTCACGGACTTAGGTTTTAACGGTGCGTGAAACAATTTATTACACGCGGAATTTTTTACAGTTCCTCCTGTTGTAAATTGTATGAAACGCAAGCTGAAATGTATAATTTATCACTGACTTAAATAAATTGCTTGAGACGTACTGAATATTCTTCAGCGATGAAATGTTCGTATTTTATGCAGCCATTTATACAATAAATGTATGACAGTCGGGAAAAATAATTAGCAGTGACAACGTTTGAACAAAGTGTGTTGTCGGTGTGAACAATAATTTTAAAATGAATTTTCGTCGATATAATTTTTATGTCTCTGTTTCTGCCATTTGTCTTTTTGCACTGTAGTTTTGCTAGAATTCTCTACAGAAAATACATACATATTTTTAATACGGATAAAATAAAAAATAACCTATAATACTTTTCTATGTACAAAGTTTTCATGAATGAAAGTTGTAAAATTTACACTTTGTACACTAAGAAAGTGAATTTACCCATTTAAAGTTTTAAAATAAAGGCTATAATAAATTAATAAGATTTATCCCTTAATTCTTACCCCAACAAAAAATGTGTGCGTGTACTAAGTAGTGTACACACGTTCTTTATGATCTTCATCATCATCATCAGCCCATATACGTTCCCACTGCTGGGACACGGGCCTCCTATGAGGGTACAGGCCATAATCCACCACGCTGGCCAAGTGCGGGTTGGCGAATGACACATGTCGTCGAACTTTTTAATTCTTCGACATGTCGGTTTCCTCACGATGTTTTCCTTCACCGTTCGAGCAGTGGTGATGTTACAACATGCGCAGAGAAATTGAAAAATCAATTTATTTCCTGCGCGCTCGCCTGGTCTCGAACCACGGACTTATCGATTCGAAGTCCGAGGTCTCACCACTGAGCCACCACTGCTCTATGATCTGTGATGACTCTTTATGATCTTATTTTTTCAAAATATAATTTACTATTGTATGCAACTTTACAGAGATAAGAAAAAGATGGCGCGTAACGGAAAAATGTCACGCGTAGCGAAAAAATGTTACACTAAATTTTTTTCCAACCCCGATAAAGAAGTTTCAATTCAAAAAACCGTGTCTTACAGAATTGAATACAAACACAAATGCAATATTAAGAACGATACCACATTCACATCTGCTAAATAATTCAGCCCGTAACCTCACTTTAATAATTTCTCTTCTGCCATACCTTCTGTTGGATTCTACAATTCCCCCGTGTCAGTATTAGGCCTCCATCCTTAATTATATGTATGAATATTAATTTATAAACACTCATTTGGATCTTAAACTTGCAAAGCTTTGTTTCTTTGATAGATAGAAGAAACGTTTATTTATGTTCTGTTTAGTAGCACTTAGTTTGAGTTGTTACGCAATTTATTTGATACATTTAAGTTTTATTTTCATGACATAAAACTTAAGGCCTACTTTATATCTCTATACCAATCACAATGAAAATAACTACAGTGTTTCAGTCCTAAATAATATAATGTTATGTTCCATATAGGTACCTGCCAATAAAAAGCAGTTTATACATTTTTCTATACAGGGTTAGTTTTCAATGACCGGCCAAATTTTCAGAAATGGTTCAGAATCGATAACATTTTCGATCTAATGAAAAAAAAAACGTTTTTTTTTAAATTAGATTTCATTCCTGTCCGCCACTAAAAAGCGAACGTGTGGACATTACAAAAGCACAACCTAATACCTATAACCACTAGGTAGAAGTTAGCACCCACGGCAATGCGTGCACACACACAAGTGCATTGATTAATTATCGCGTGTTTACGATTTAGGAAATTTTTAAGACATTTTCAAATGAATGCTATTATTTTTATTTTATTTTATTCGACAATAATGTTTCAAATGTAAGTACCTTTGGTTTAATATCTAGATCTTAAATTTTAATTTTGGCTGGTCATTGAAAACTAACCCTGTATGTTGTGACAAAAACATACCTAATGATAAACGACGGAAGCCTCTCTATTCAATAACAATAGCTAAGTATACATATTTCTAAAATAAAGATGTCACGCATCATTTTTTTTTCAATAAACGTTTTATTTTTTATGAGTTTAGTTTGTATCTATTTATTGTAAGGAAGGAGTAAATGGCCAAATTAATTCAATTTAGTGTGTTATTATATCATTGTTAGGTGCACTTAACACAAAAAAATTTTGCTTGCGAAGCTTGTTACTGTAATATAAAAAACATAACCGTAAAGCTATTAAAAAAAATATTTGTTCGTAACTAGATATTAGTTGTATAAACTTCTTTAAAAAACCAATATCCGATATTTCTCTTGGTCCCCTAAACAAAAGTTTATTTTTAACTTTATAAATGAGTCGAACATTTTCCGTAAACGAATAATGCTTGCGTCTGTAGCAATTTTGAATGGAACATTGTTTTTCGCGATGAGACAATCAATCATCACAAAAACGGGATGAAATCCTTTGAGATCCGAATTGACGTTCCGTTGATTTTATATTATTCTAGCTGCGTCCCGCAGTTTCACCCGCGTGAATGAGTTTTTCTTACAACACTAATGTTACTAATCCTTATGAAATATCGGGTTAAATAATACAGTTCATATTTTGAGTAAGAATGTGTATTATCAGCTTTCTATGTACCTTATATTTATATTTTACAGCTTCGATAGTCAAAGAACAAGTTTAACCGGTGGTTAATTATCCAAAATATTTTTAGTCTATGTAAATATTATCGTAAATTTTCCAAACCCTACATTTCCCACATTTGAGAAGTGTTTACCATTGTTTACAACTTTATTCTCTTCATTAATGAAAGCTGATCTACGCTTCAGCATACATTGAGTACTAATAAATCGAACTTTGTTTAGATAGTATAATATTAATTACAAAGTGTATACGCCTTTGGTATACAATGATGAGAAAACTATTAACCACAATAAATAACGTGTAACGTGAATAAAGAAATAATACATGAAATTGCAATATGTCGACGTTAAAACCTATCAAACCTAATATTTAGGCGGGTCTACATAGAAAGAGCAGCCCCGGCCAAGAAAAACGCGTGTGAAAAAATGAAATAAGGAAAATGGTATCATTTTCCTCGCCGAGCAACGTCCACACTGACCGAGTTGCTTCGCGCAACAATGGCTTCGCGAGGCCGTTCGCTCTGCGCGGACTCGCCTATTGCATGTTACATGGATGCTTTTAAAATCATAACCAAACCTTTCGAAATAGAAATCGAACATTTCATAGAATGTATGTAAGCCTACCGCGCGCGGCATCGCCCGTTTTGTAGAATAACAAATTATATACTAAAATCTTCTTCAAGAACCACTCTATCTCCTAAAAAAACACCCCATCAAAATCTG
This sequence comes from Colias croceus, assembly GCF_905220415.1. Lineage (NCBI taxonomy): Eukaryota > Metazoa > Arthropoda > Insecta > Lepidoptera > Pieridae > Colias > Colias croceus. The sequence continues at coordinate 1,282,730 of NC_059549.1, forward strand.
TTGCGTGAATTTAAATATCTAAGCGTATTGACACACAGACCGTAAAGCGACTTTGTTTTATACATAGTGAAATGAAAAATATTTGTGTGATGTACATGGATGTTTGGGTGTTAATTATCTATATACCTAAGTATTTATTTAAAATTATATATGTATGTTTATCAGCCATTTGGTTTCTAAAACACAAGCGAAAGCTTAGTGGGATCAGATCGTGCCGTGTGTGAAAATTGTCCCAAAAATATTTATTTATAAGAACCTTAAATTTGACTCAGGCTTCAAAATTCAAATCCAACATGCAGATGTACGAAGGTAATATGCTAATGTAATTTGACAACTGCGCTCCGTATCATTTTTACGGGGCTCCCTGCTGCGGTCATGCGAGCTTATTGGGCGTAACATTTGCTCACGTAAATTCGGTATATTGTTGCTAAGATATGTGTGTATGATAAAATAAGAAGATACTGCTATATAGACATAAACAAAAGATACAACTAATAAAAAAGTAGGTACCTAAATAGGTAAGTAACGAAAGATTTATAATACATACCTAATATTTGTGGGTTTAAGTTTTAAACTGGCATTAAAGATTTTGAATTTAAGGATTTATTCATTAGCTATATTATATCAACCGATGATTCGAATAGGTAACTAATGGGATACAATATGACAACTATTCCTATATAAGATAACCAAACATTACAATCGAACAAATTATCTATTAATTATTAAACATAGAACACGTATTAGTTCCAGAATAGCATTATTTTATCTGTGACGTCGTTATTTAGATACATACCTAATTTATATGTTGTTTGGGAGAACCTTAAAAAGATTTAAGATAGGTAAACAGGTACATAAGTATGAATCAAGGAGGTTATACAAGTATTTTGCGTACAAGTGCAAAAGTTTTTCTAAATATAGGATGAAATACGAGCTCCCTTTACGAAAGAAAAAAAAATATGCTATTCGATTTTTATATAGAAACCAAAGCGATGAAGAGCGAGTGAGCTTTTTTAAAGTTTGTAGTTGTTGACTTTGCTTCAAACACAGGATTAATCCATACAAATATGTGAATATTGAAAAAGCCGAAAAATTATGTAGGTATTCATAACCCAAAACGGGTAAAGAGTTTATGGCGAGGGACGTAGAGAATGGCCAATTACCTATACATAATGTATGTAAAAAAATGGCAAAGCTTAGAAAAGTTTAAAATATATTACATTTCAAGAAATGAACATTCAGCTAATTCATTTTATTTCTTGAAAGCTTTATGTTTTTATTTATTGACCATTTTCGTCGAATTTAAATCTTCATGCCTCAATTATGTCATGTCACTGAAATCAAATTATTCGTATCATAATATTATTTTCCTGGAGGTTATAAATTATATTAATATGTAATTTTAGATATTACATTACAAGCCAAAATGTTTACAAAGCATTTATTTACTATGTAGAGTGCATGTTTGTCTTTGTTAGCTGATTTTTAATTACGCTTGTTGGATATACTTTGGTAATAAGTACAATATTCATCATACTTCATAAATCAGTTAAATTCTTTTTTAATTTTCATACTCTTAACTTATAAATTAATTATTTATTGTTTTCATTTCATTTTAAGTTACTATTGGCAATTATAATAGATAGTATTTTAATGGTATCAAATGTGAATACTTATCTTAATAATATTTTTACTTATTATTTCTGACATGTAAATTTTGGATAATCACCTGTCAAGTTTGTTTTATTTACCTATCACTTTTTGTAGCTAACAATGAACTCTTATTTATTACATAAATGCGATATAACATAAAAATTCCATTTTGTCGCCATAATAAAAATCAGTGATATGCGAAGAATAACATAAAGTAATGAAATTGTTCTCGAATGTAACGGAAACAATGTTCAATGTTTCGCGTAATTTCAGTTTTTCCCTCGTAAATTTACTCCATTTTTTATAAGTTTTACAAACTGTTTAGAAATAGGATTTTTGAACTGGCGATGAATATTATTATTTTAAAATTATAAGCAAACTCAAATGGAGGTATATTTACGGTGTCAATCATTTAAAGAAAGCTCTTTAAAAAGCTTGTTAATTGTATCTAAAGTTTATGTAGGATATAACTAATTATATTTAATAATTAAAAATATTTCTCATAAGTATTCGTAAATAACATCTTTATATATTATATATCTACACTAATATTATAAAGAGGAAAACTTTGTTTGTTTGTTTGATTGTAATGAATAGGCTCATAAGCTACTGGACCGATTTTAAAAATTCTTTCACCATTCGAAAGCTACATTATTCACGAGTAACATAGGCTAGGTTTTATCCCGGAAATCCCACGGGAACGGGAACTATTCGGGTTTTTCTTTGAAAACGCGGGCGAAGCCGCAGGCGGAAAGCTAGTATAAAATAAAGTCGTGTTAGTTACTCCACTTTATATAACTCAATAACGACTGAACCGATTTAGCTGAAAATTGGCAGGGAGGTAGTTTAGAGCAAGGAGAAGGACATAGGATACTAAATATGTACCACGGGCGAAGCCGGGGCGGACCACTAGTATTTAATTTATCCGCTTTTTCAATTAAGCCAATATTACCTAATGTAACATCAATCTTCAATAAATCTTGCCACATAATTTGATTCTGTTCGCTCGTCATACATGAAATTTAATTAAAATCCTTACGTTATTGTGGTTTCTAATCTTCTTAGTGATATTAATATGTTAAGATATAGTAAAATTCGTAATATTTTACTTGATAAATTATAAAATTATGCGTGATAAATTAGCTCTCATGTGTTATAAAACTCTTCGATGAAAGTAAATAAATTTAAAAATAGCATCCCTTGTTTCGCTGTTTATACAGGGTTAGTTTTCAATGACTGGCCAAATTTTCAGAAATGGTTCAGAATCGATAACATTTTAGATCTAATGAAAAAAAACGTTTTTTTTTAAATTAGATTTCATTCATGTCCCCCACTAAAAAGCGAACGTGTGGACATTACAAAAGCACACTTCAGTTCAACAACCTAGATAGGTAGAAGTTAGCACACACATAAATTTGGCGATGCGCGCACGCACACAAGTGCATTGATTCTGGCGGTGTTTATGATTTAGGAAATTTTTTAGACATTTTCAAATGAATGCTATTATTTTTATTTTATTTTATTCGACAATAATGTTTCAAATATACCTTTGGTTTAATATCTAGATGTTAATTTTAAATTTTGGCTGGTCATTGAAAACTAACCCTGTATAAAATAATCATTTATGGAGGTTTTCTATTAAAATCCTAACGTTCTTTTAACTTGTACAATGTACCTACATTGATTTTTTTAGTGTGGCGTATTACAAAGATGAAAAATAAGGAAATATAGATGAAAATAATCTTCAAAGTGTGTTCTAGGTATATCTTGTAAAAGTTCGAACTCATTCGATGCAGAGCTTTAAAGTTTCAAAAGCTTATATTTTACAAAATATAATTATACTGGTATTTTCTCTTTGATAAAATAGCCTGTGTAGACTAGAGGTCATATAATAGAGGTCAGAGCTTTCAGTTATATGAAAACTAGGTTTCCGCCCGCGGCTTCGCCCGCGCATTCAAAGAAAAATCCGCAAAGTTCCCGTTTCCGTAGGATTTCCGGGATTGCGTCATTTTCCCGGGATAAAAAGTAGTACTTACATATTTCGCAATAAAATAGCCTATGTCCTTTCTCGGGTATCAAAATATCTCCATACCAAATTTCATGAAAATTGGTTTAGTAGGTAGTTTAGGCGTGATTGAGTAACAGACAGACAGACGGACAGAGTTACTTTCGCATTTATAATATTAGTATGGATAATATATTACATATGAGTGAGGCTTTCCTAACACAACAGAGTGGCATGTATCTAGTACAGAGTGAAAGCTGTCTCTACGTCAATTTCTAAGTGATTCTGTACCTCTAATCACAAACACAGTTGCATGTTGAATCCATGTTGAATCCTACCTACATAGGATTGCTTGTGTCAGTCATTGTTAGGTTAGCTTTATGTGGCTTTATGTCATGGACGTTCTATGTACGCAGAATATGTTGTTTACTACCAATTTCTCGATTTAAACTGAGTTTTAGAAGCTTTTTGCCTGACCTGACCAAAAATTTTGTTTGTTTGTTCTGATGTAGGCACATAGGTACAAAACATTATGACACAATACAAAACAAGATGTACATAGGTAAAACCTTATACTAACTTACTAAATATTGTAATCTATTTATGTTTAACTGCCTAATTTTTTAATTCTGTTGGTTGACTGGACGAGATTGCTTGTTAGTAATAAGGCCGCCTTCTGTGCTGTCTGTTTTGGTTTTTAATTGTACATAACATTTTTATATGCGGTACAATAAAGTGTTTAAAATAAATAGGATAACCTCCGGAGCAATAACTAGTCTTACAAGAAATGTATAACGCAAAAGCCTTCACGCATTATCGTGTTATGAAATATGAATAGAGTGGCGTAAGATAACATCACCGTGAAATAGCCAATCTAGGGCTTTCTAGTTTCAGTCTTGTAGCATTATGGAGTCTCTTTCGTTTATTTTTCTTTATAAAAGTGCTATGCCTATGTTATGTCTATGTTGTTAGAAGTGTTTTGTAAAAATATATGTATTGTTGTATTTATGTGCTAACTCATACGAGTTCAGAATTTGAGGAAATTACAGATAATATTTGTTCTAATATTGTTATCCATGTAGGAAATGTAAATGTCCAGTAAATTATTCTGCATATTATATTACCTAATATTCCAAATTCAATAATTAAAGTCTGTTTGTTAAGGCCGGTTGCTGAGCTTCACCGACCATCAGTGCGTACGTCCGCGTCGGTCGCGTTGTCATATGTATGGAAATTTCATAAAACCGTTCATAGCTAGACCGACCATACGCACGCGTATTTCCATACATATGACAAGCGCGACTGACGTACGCACTTATGGTCGGTGAAGCTCTGACACCGGCCTAAGTTTCGCAGTTATGTTAAAATGTGAATTATAAAGTGCGTACTGATTTAAAATCTATCTTAGATGTAATGTAACATTGACCTGAATTATAGGTTAAACATATAAAAGAAAATTGCGGAACAAGCGCTTTTCTCAGCCGAGCCACGATAATTATTATTATTCACGTTGGCTCACGCGAAAACTGCTTCGCGAGACAACGCGTTGTGTGTGGGAACCCACCTACTAAATTGAAATGAAAATATTAACCCATTGAGCCCCGAGCGGCCCGACCGGGACTCGGGACGACACAATAGATTTTCTATTGTGTCTGTGATTCCGGGGGCTGAGTTATTAAAATATGCGCTTCGCGGTTTCACCCGCGTGGCTCCGCTCCTGTTGGTCTTAGCGTAATGATATATTATAGCCTATAGCCTTCCTCGATAAATGTGCAATCTAACACCGAAAGAGATTTTCATATCGGACCAGTAATTCCTGAGCGCGTTCAAACAAACAAACTTTTTAGCTTTATAATATTAGTTACCTAGTATAGATAATATAAAATAAAAAACGGCGTGTGGCACTCGGGGACTGCCGCGGTAAAGCTATTGCATGCTATGCCTTCAAGCCACACCTCCGCCCGTCGGAGTGTGGAGCGTGAGGTTTTTTCGTTACGTAATTTCTTACTAAAAAATTACTATATTTAACTAGATAATGGAACGAATACAGCTTCATTGTAATATAAGTCTCATAAACAATGATAGAACAAGAACAGAAGTCCTCAGAGATTGTTTTATTATTCTCTATCAGAATCAAAGCGTCTTGGATCTACATTCACATGCTATGCAGTGATTAAATTACTAAGGAAGTGATGCAAATCCGTATCAAGACTTGCAATAGTGGGCAAGTTCACGCGTGCGGAAATCTACCACTATTTCACTATAATCCTAGCAGTTTTAGAACAATGGGCTTCAAAATAATTCATAGTCACTATCATCACTACATAGTATAAAACAAAGTCGCTTTCTCTGTCCCTATGTCCCTTTGTATGCTTAAATCTTTAAAACTACGTAACGGTAGTTAAAAGTGGTGGTAGAAAGTTTTTAGTATGCAATTTATGAGGTTTTAGACAAAGCGGGCGAAGCCGCGGGCGGTAAGCTAGTTATTAATACATTACACTGTCTCGAATGTTTACACATTACAAACTTAGCATTAAATTGTTAAACGCGGTTTCTTTGTCACCAAGTTTTAAACTTTTAAAGTTTTGCAAGTAAAATATGTTGCAAACTACGTTTAAGGTGCTTTTAATTTGTAAGTGAAAATATATTTGTATAGTTTGGCATTTTCGCGATAAACAACGTTTCAAAGTGTTCAAAATTTCTACGAGACTGCAGTTATAAATCGTGATTTTGAAGGCTTCGCTTCCTACAGTGGTAATGACTGTTCTTCATATAGCGAAAATTTGGTACCTACATTTGTTAATAACCTCTATTGAAATGACTGCATATAACAGTCTGGATCGGGAAGTTGTTACCTCATAATATGATGATTCTAAAGCGCTTCTAAATCTAGCTGAATGAATACGCTATGAAGCTAATCGTTTAAGCTAAGTAGCTGTTCACCTTTGTATAGAGTTAACATCTAATGGGTTACATTGAAATGTGGAGTTATCTCTAAAGCATAAACGGTATCTGAACGAACGTATTCACTAAAACAAACAAAGCGGTAGTATTTATATCTCTACATTATATACTTATTATGACGAGGACGCTATCCATAATAGAACAATACATGAATTTATATTTTTTGGTTTTTATGGCATTCAAATGCTTTATAAATATAAATGTCCCTTAAGACACATAAAACTGAAAGGATAGAATAAATTCGATTGCTCAGGCGGGTCACGAGTGGCTGAGTTGGTTAGGCATCCGCCCCGGAATGGCGCGAAGGATGCGGGTTCAAGTCCCGCCTCGTGATCGAATTTTTTCTATTCTTTATAAATTTATAGAACAATACATGTGTGACTAGAATATTACAGTAAAACAAAATTTTAATACTCTCATCTAAGTAAAGAGTCTGTTTTGAATCACACTGACATAAAAATGATAGAGACTTTTTTAATAATATATAGATATATGTGGGAATAGGATAAATAATTAAGATTGTATTTCATAACTACTTTTATTTTTAGTCTGTGCTTTTCTATTATTTAATCTGTGGATATGTTATCTGTAGACTGTAAAACGATCTATGTTGTCTATGACTTGACTTTGTGTTTTTTGGTACGATGTAATGGAGGATTGTTAAAATGTATTTTTGATATGTAACCGGTGTCTGGGAAATAAATCGATTGGGCGAATTTGGCTTTTCATTTACACCATCCCCACATAATTTGGGGGCTCGTCCGGGATACGGGATGGTGGAATAAAGAAAAAACAGACGAAGACTATGATGCCGGTGATTTAACCTGATTAAGAATTTACGAATTAAGAACGAAGACTAAGATTTAAAGAAGCTTATGATTATACGATTACGACTTGAAGACTATAAAACTTTTTATTTACATTATTCAACATGCCGCCGAAACGAGTAAAAGATGATGATGATTGTGGTGAACCATCGCCGCGTATTTCCTTCAATGACTTAGAGAAATCAATGACGCCATTTTCGGGTGATGATGCCTATGGCATCGAAACATTCGTAAAAGATTTTGAAGATATTTCCTCTTTAATGCAATGGGGCGAAATAGAAAAACTCATATTTTCGAAGCGGCTTCTCGCGGGAACCGCCAAGCTATTTTTACGTTCACTAAGTGGGACCACCACGTGGGATACACTTAAGTCTGAGCTCCGTGAGGAATTTGGTAAGAAGTTGAACAGTGCAACTGTTCACAAGAGACTTTCAACTCGCCGGATGAAGATGAATGAGACTCATCAGCAATATTTTTTACATATGAAGGAACTTGCAGTACTTGGGAATGTTGAAGATGAAGCCCTGATGGAATATGGGTCAGGGTGTACCCTTGGGGGCGCTATGTAAAAGTTAAATAATATCTATTTTTTGTGGTTTTATCGGCAAGAATAGCCTAAAATAAACCCTTTTTATTCTTTGTATTTTTTCTCTAAGGTTGATAGTTTTCGAGATAATCGAGTTATAATATACTCATTTACAATGGGATCTGGACTTAGTCGAAATTTTGAAATTTTTTTTTAGTCTTTATAATACCTATTTTTTATGGTTTTATTGGCAAGAATAGCCTCAAATAAACCCTTTTTATTCTTTGTGTTTTTTCTCTAAGGTTGATAGTTTTCGAAATAATTAAGCGAGTGTTTTCTGGCACTCGATTATCTCGAAAACTATCAACCTTAGAGAAAAAATTCACAGAATAAAAAGTGTTTATTTTAGGCTATTCTTGCTGATAAAACCATAAAAAATAGGTGTTATACTGAATAAAAAAAATTTTCAAAATTTCGACTAAGTCCAGATCCCATTGTAAATGAGTATATTATAACTCGATTATCTCGAAAACTATCAACCTTAGAGAAAAAATACAAAGAATAAAAAGGGTTTATTTTAGGCTATTCTTGTCGATAAAACCATAAAAAATAGATGTTATACTGACTAAAAAAAAATTTCAAAATTTCGTCTAAGTCTTTTTTCCATAGCGCCCCCAAGGCTACACTCCAACCGGAATATGTCATCGACGGTATTAAAGACAGTGAGTCCAACAAAAATATTTTATATGGCGCTTGTAACATTAAAGAATTCAGAAAGAAATTAGACATTTATTCAGAAATTAAGAAAAAATCATATTCACCTAATAAGATTCAAAGTAATTCAGTATCAAAGTCCATTGGCATGAAAATTCAAAAAACACTACGAGTAAAGAGATGTTTCAATTGTGGAGATTTAGATCATGAGTCGCCTAATTGTACTAAAGGCATTAAATGTTTTAAATGCAACTTGTTTGGCCATAAATCAACTGAATGTTCTAAAAGTATAAAAAAGAGTTTGGAAATTATGTCAACTAAAAATAATATTGATGTGAGACCTTTCAAGAAGCTGAAAATAAATAATATTGATGTAGAAGCCCTGATTGATACCGGAAGCGATGCTAATTTAATAATTATGTCTTATTTTAGGAAGATTCAAGGTGAAAAATTGTTATCTTATAGTTCAGGAACAACAGAAACTTTAACTGGAATAGCTGAAAAGGAAATTTATACAAAAGGATCTTTCACAGCAAAAATTGAAATTGATGATTGTTATTTTGAAACTTTATTTTATGTTGTTGATGATGGCGCTATCCCTGTCAACATTATATTAGGAAATCCTGTACTGAAAGAAGTAGAAATCAATTTTAAATCTGGAACTATCACTGCAACAAGAATATTACACCTTACAATGCTAGAGAATGAAAATGAAGATATCACAAATATTGAAAACAAAGAATATAAGAATAAAATACAGAATATTATAAAAGAATATAACCCCAAAAGATGTACTAAAGAATCAAATGTAAAACTTAAAATATTATTAACCGATGATATACCAGTTTATCAGAATCCACGACGATTGTCACCTTTGGAGCTTAACATTGTTGACAAACAGATTAAAGAATGGCTTGATGAAGGAATAATAAAAACAAGTAAGTCTGATTATGCTAGTCCAATTGTGCTTGCAAAAAAGAAGAATGGAATGTTATGGAAGATTAAGGATGGAAATAAATTAATGGTTGTACCTAAGAAAATGCAAAATGAAATTATAAGAAAACATCATGAAAACGGACATTTTGGTTGTGTTAAGACTGAGGAATTAATAAATAGAAATTATTATATGGAGAATTTAAAAGAAAAGATTAAAACAAACATTGATAATTGCGTGGAATGTATACTTAATTCAAATAAAAGAGGAAAGAAGGAAGGATTTCTACATGTAATAGATAAAGGTGATTTACCATTGTCTACTTACCATATTGATCATCTACGACTGTTGACTCATCTGGGACAGATGATTCTGCAGGATGACCGTGTGGGAATAGGATAAATAATTAAGATTGTATTTCATAACTACTTTTATTTTTAGTCTGTGCTTTTCTATTATTTAATCTGTGGATATGTTATCTGTAGACTGTAAAACGATCTATGTTGTCTATGACTTGACTTTGTGTTTTTTGGTACGATGTAATGGAGGATTGTTAAAATGTATTTTTGATATGTAACCGGTGTCTGGGAAATAAATCGATTGGGCGAATTTGGCTTTTCATTTACACCATCCCCACATATATAATTAAATAACTATAAGATAAATAATTACTTTAAAATATTCCTATAATATATTATAAGTATGAATCGTTTTCAATTATTCGTATGTACATAGCTCCCTATTGACTTACAAAACCGTTTAACAAATATATACAGTCCAATAAATACGAGTTCGGAAATCCCTTTATTTAGATAAATCGCTTGTCAATACTCTCAAGGTCCATCACGCGGCTTAAATGATCCCTGTTTATTCTCAATCCTCTATTTGTTTGTATTTCAAAGATATGATTGATGTGGAATATCCAAGGAAATAAAATAGACTTCTATAAAATTAGAAAGAAAAAATATACCTACTTTATTGCGAAGTAACGAAGTAATTACGAAGTAATTTGCGGATAAGAAATTAAACATTTTTTTTTTACTTTTTCAAATTACCTAATTAACTACATCCATTCTGCAATTTGTATTAAATTGTATAAACTTAGGCGATACATCATACAAATACATACATACAAATCAATAAGAGAACCCATTTATAAATTACACTTACTGTCTTCAATAATATTCGTATTTTGATGAAAAATAGGAGAAAAGGACCCTTCCGGACTATTTCTTATGTCAACTTTATGATTGACAAAATGTCCTAACGAAATTTCTTATCTACATAATGTTATTAAAAATATCATTTTGTGTTTTCTTTGGTTGACCCATAGAGATAATATGTACTACGTGATTGACCTAAATTTATTATTATTCATCCCAACTACTAGTAAATTTTTATAGTCATAGCTGGACACCTATGACTGTAAAAGTTTACTCATACACTACCACAATATTATATAGTTCAGATAACTCTAAGATTAAAATATTACTCTATAGTTATCCGCTTTAGGGCCGATTTTTCAATCCTTGAATAATACTTACCCGTCCAATAAAGTATTACACGATAATATTAAAATGTCACCCATATACCTACTGTCAAATACGAGCAATAAGAATACATTTTTGAAATGGTAGTTTAATACGTTATTCGACAAATAAATTTTAACCACGAATAGAAAAATCGGCCCTTATTGTATTTTCTGTAACAATTTCCCGTCAATATCCGTTCCGAATAATTTAAATTTTATGTCATTCCGAAATTCCTATTATATTTTCAAAATATCTATTCTAAAATAACAATTTTCATTCATAAATAATGCGAATGATCATTATTTAAATGGCAGACGACATTTTTCCAATAACAAGGAACTATCTCTGAATTGATGATCAAGTTCCACCACTCAGAATAACAATCACTAGCTATGCCCCGCGGTTTTACCCGCATTACTCCACTCCTATAAGTATTATCGTGATAATATATAGCATATAGCCTTTCTCAATAACTCGGCAATCTAACACTAAAACAATTTTCAAATTGGACCAGTAGTTCCTGAGATTAGCGCGTTCAAACAAACATACTCTTCAGCATAATCACTACATAGTACAAAACAAAGTCGCTTTCTCTGTCCCTAATCCCTATGTCCCTATGTTACCTACCTATGCTTAAATCTTTCAAACTACGAAACAGATTTTGATGCGGTTTTTTTTAATAGAACGAGTGATTCAAGAGGAAGGTTTAAGTATATAATTTATTAGGTTTTAGACAAAGCGGGCGAAGCCGCGGGCGGTAAGCTAGTATTAGTATAGTTTACTATTCTGAACAAGGTAAGGTAAACAGTTCCATTTGGCTAAACAAGAGAAACGTGACATGGACAATGTGGATCGGTGTTAATTTAAAACCGCTCAAACATTCGCAGTCCGATTTCAAGCCTGAAATTGAATCTCGTATGAGCAGTGAGCGACGCCACGTTATTAAATAATCGTTTTGAGTGTTTGCTGGTAGATAACATAATTAATGTTGTATACGAATTACGAAATCATGCAATGACTAAATGTTTTTGTAACAATTATGTACGATTTGATTTAAATAAAAAAGTGAATGGTATTATTTTTATTTTTTAGTTACTGATAAGAAAGAGCGTGAGTGTGGAGCACACGTGTCAGAAGTGAAACTTCTTTGCAAGATTCAAAGATACCAAAATCGTCTTAGTCAATGACATGACGATATTGCCTAGAACTTGAGATTTTATTCTCAACGCACCTAAAGAAGTTTCACTTCAACAATCAAATACTAAAGTATTTAATCTACTGAGGAAAGTCAAAAAGAAATGAACACTGAACATTTTAAACTTTAAACATTGATTTTAAAAAGTTGATACGTGTTCGTATAGAGTACTGGAAGCCTTACTAATTAGTGCACCTAGATATGGAAGTTATATTGTGCTAAAGTTTGATTATGTTTTTGATTATAATGATAACTTAATACATTAGTTGATAAAGATAGACGGAAAGGAAAAGAATAAGGGAAAGGAAAGAGGAAACAAATTGAAATTTGAAATATGATCGGTCAGTGAAATAAATTTCAGCAAATTTATTATTTAGTTAAATAACCCATTCATTATTATAATCATAACATAATCGCCTCGATAATATACATTTATATCATAATATACAAGGTAACACGCTTTACTACGAATACCTAGAAAGTTAATGTACCTACATATTTGGTAAATCCCCGGTTAATATTAAACTAGATTTAGGTAAACTCCATGTTAGTTTTGAAAGTAACACAGTGAGTGTACACACACTCAATTCCTTGCAAGCAGTTACTGTATAATATGAAAGCCCAAAGTTGCATGAGTAAACCCGTTAAGAGAAGCATGATCTTAGAATACACTTAGGGGATTATAAACGTATAAATGAGGCATTAGTTTCTAAGTGCATGTTTTAATAGATGCCCTAGATTCTTTCTTAGAGCAATTGAGTTGGTTAGAATCAGGAAAATCTGACTGTAGCTTATGTTATGTCCTTTTATCATTCCGCGTGTGTCTTCGCCCTCGTAGTCAAAGAAAAACCCGAACGGTTCCCGTTCCCGTAAAATAATTAATAAAAAATATTCAATGTTTTGACCTCTCTACACATTTATTATAAGTAAAGATTGTTCATTTTAAAGCTTATTATGGAAAGTTTGGCTCAAATCTTAAATTCTGAATTTTATCCACCATCACAGTGCATGTTATTGTTATTCGTACCTGTATGAAGTTTGGATACACAAATAGATTATTACACATACCTAATCCGTATTTTTTTTATTCATAAATATCTCAAAATTCTTATTAATATCTAGAGTCCTCCTCTTCTAAAGCTAGGTACGGCCTTAATGAATAATAATAAATCTTCAATATTTAATATAGTAAGTCTACAATAATAATCTCGATAATTAATTATTATCATTTATTTATGCAAAATAATTTTATATAATAGGTAGATACTCAACAAATAGTTCAAAAGGAGATTATCCATTTATGAAGAATTTATCTATTATTAGAATAAAAAAGGCTTCACGTTGTCGTTACCTGCCATATATTAATTAATTTTGATAGATCTAGGACATCATAATTAATACATTTATATGTATTGCTCTGCTCTTCATTGTGATAATAATTATTATGATCGCCTGAGAACATGTTAATTAACTATCTGGCACTGTATATATTGATTAGTATTTAGTATTCAAATTAAGATTTCTGTATTTCAATACAACCTGTTCATTAAAGCATTAATTATTAGAACACACATTATAGCTGTTAATCAGTGACCATTAATGGAATAGTTTAAACTTTTAAAGGATAATTATTAGTACAACAATCGGATGTCGCATCTGACTATAACAAGTTGAAAAGAAAGAATCAGTGTCATATTTTGTATACAAAATATCAGTTTCTTAAAGAAAACCAGAAGAAATGTACAACAATGCTTTGTAAGAAGTAGCAGGTTTTTATACCAGAATTACGCGTTTTTTGGCAACAAGAATATTCCTGGTACGGCCTTATCGTGGTAATTGACAAATAGATTAGCGCTCTAAATGCTTCGTATTTAGGACACATAGGTGGTATCTGCAAATCCCTTCCGTCACAAGAGCTGTTAAACAGTAATGTACCCGTTTACGACTTTACAGAGAGGATAAAACCGTCGCCGCTTACCCTTAATTTTATAACGATTAAAGTACGGATTGTTCAGCTACTCAAAGGGCTAAGTCTAAATGAAACTTTTCTATGGCAAGATGTGAACATATTTTTATAAGTTTGAAATAACTAGCTTATACGCAGTGTTTGGGGTCATAATGAGGGGTAAGCAAAGAGTGGTACAAGAAATTGTGGAAAACGTATATATAAATAAATTGCTTCTTCTTTGATGTCTTGGCTGCTATTGAACATTATTGGATCTAAAATAGATCAAAGGATAACTAATAACTTCTAAGATTAACGCGTAGGTAATTCTCTGAACAAAAATTTATTTTATCCATAGCTTGGCACCCATTACACAATTGAAAAAAGTTAAAATGTAGGCTTAGATTAAGAGATCAAACCTACCACTGAAATCAATTCGATCTAGTCTTCAATTCGAATGCGATTTTGATTCAATTGAGAGGTTGAGCCTCTTACTCTGAAACCAGTTCGAGTTTTTATCCAGATCGAATGTATCGAAATTGTCCTTCGAGATTCATTCAATTGAATTGAACCACAGCACTTATTGTAACAGTATTGAAAAGTTAGGGCTGTGTTTATTGTGTTGTACGTATATTTCTTTGGCACGCCCTACAGCCGAAGCTGCTGTAGAAATTGACGTATCACCTGATACGTCAATGTCGTTGCAATAACAGCTTGTAATTATCAGAATTTTGGTGACAATAATAATAATTCTTGTTCAATCTATACTAATATTGTAAGGGCGTATTCTTCTGAATACGCCCTTACAATTAATATAAGCTTTCTTTCTAGAAAGCTTGAAACTTATAAGCGCTTATCGGCGCTTGTCATGTTCATATATTTTCCTGCGCGGGTTACCAGCGCTGACAATCGCCTATAAGCGCTTATAAGCGCTTATAAGTTTCAAGCTTTCTTTCTGAATACGCCCTAAAGCTCTAAAATTTTTTTTTTTAATTTTGTTTCAACGCGCTAATCTCAGGAACTACTGGTCCAATTTGGAAAATAGTTTCGGTGTTAGATAGCCCATTTATCGAGGAAGGCTATAAGGTTTTGGGACACCCTGTATATCATCACGCTAAGACCAACAGGAGCGGAACAATGCGGGTGCAGCTAGTAAATTTTAAAACCAAATCGAAACAAACTCGATTGAATCTCGATGCTATCGGGAGTAAGCCAGCTCTGTGGGCGTGCATCAAATGTTGTGAGAGAATGAGTTATCGACCCCAGAGTTGTGGAATCGCGGCGTGTCTGAACATAATGGCCTTAAAATGAAAGCCAGATTACGGCTAAAACTGTAAAGTGGACATACACTAACAAGGATGTACTTCAGAAAATAATCTATACTAATATTATAAAGCTGAAGAGTTCGTTTGTTTGTTTGTTTGAACGCGCAAATCTCGGGAACTACTGGTCTGATTTGAAAAAATCTTTCGGTGTTTATCATTACGCTAAGACCAACAGGAGCGGAACCATGCGGGTGAAACCGCGAAGCGCAGCTAGTGTACTTATAAAGTCTGTTATATATTATTACAGTATTTTGGAGTATACATATAACGAAAGCCAGATTACGGCAACTCTGTAACATGACATAACATGTAGATAATATGTCCACTTTGCGAAAGTTTCCACCTGAAGGATGTACTGCAGTTAATTTATAAAGTTAGATGCTAATATACTAAATAGTATATTACCTTTTGTAAAGTAGAAGACAAAATTAGTTTTTTTCGTTTTCATTTGTCAACTGTTGGTAAATTATAGTTGTGAAAAACTAACTTTCAAGGAATTACTATGTTTGGAATTTAAAACAAATAAGTTATTGATTAGTTACTGATTTATCTTAGTTTAGTTTATTTTAATAGAAATAATAATGGTTCATAACATAATGTTTGTAGAAAATAACAATTTTTTCTACCAATTTGACATATAAATGTCTTGCTGGATCTGAGCGATAACAAAAAGGATATCACTCTGACAATTATTTCCGACGAATGCTTTCATTTGGCCTTGCCCTAATTCCAACAACATAAATGTATAGAATATACACCAATTACTAAATAATTTATGAAGCAACTCACATAGATGGGTAATACATCAGTTAACATCAATTTTGATGGATTTAATTACGTATAGGTATACACGTGTGTAATTTAGCTTCCGTCCGGCCCTCAGAGGGTCAGTCTTCCGGCCTAAACACATACATATTACGGTCATCAACGGGTTTCATTAGGGGTCGATGTAAATAAAATACCTACTTAAAATTAAATTGTAAGGAAATCAAAAGTGAAAGAAGAATACTTGTCTAATAATTGAAATAAAAAAAGTATTTTGATTCTCTAACAGCTACGGATTCTACTGATATAAAGCAATATCTATACATATAATAAATCTGTAGAAGGGTCAATTCTGTACATTGAAAATAATGAAAAAATATATAGCAGGGGGTGTTACTGGATCGATACTAAACCCAAATATGTGATTAAAAAATTTCTGTCTGTCTGTATGTTCAGGCATCACGTGAAAACTAACAGTTCGATTTCGATGAAACTTGGTATAATTATACCTTATTATCCTGGGCATAAAATAGGATACTTTTTATCCCGGAAAAATACGTAGAAAAAAATAAATCTTCATTTTTCCGCGCGGACGGAGTCGCGGGCGGAAGCTAGTCTAATCTAAAGTTCCAGTATCAGCAAAATGGTCCTGGCATTAGCTTATTATTTTGATAAAAACTCATTCGAATATCGAACTCAACTATTCAACTAATATATGCGCAATTATTGACTTAAAATTAAAATAGATTGTTATACACTAAGACGGAAGGTAATTGATTAAAATGATGATCAAATCATGTCAACTCTTGGGCAGTATAATATCCATTTGAGGCGATCAGTCAGCACTTTCGTTTGATCCCAAGAGATGTATAGGTCACATCAAGAGGGCATACATTATGACATTATGATCCCTTTTGATGTGGGTAGTGCTCAAACTTCAGCTATAAATGTTTGGATACCGTTATTAAATTGCTTGTGTAAAAGTTTAAAACTATAATGTGACCGTGGTGTAAGATAAATTTTTTGTGTAAAAGTTTAAAACTATAATGTGACCGTGGTGTAAGATAAATAAGTCTGTCTGGAAAGTTATGGAAGTACGATGTGGGTAATTATACTAATTACTATTTGACTTCTTAGAAAAAGAGGGGAAAGACTTATTTATATTTGACTAGCTATGCCGCGCAGTTTCCACCGCAGACGAGAGGCAAAGCAAAATTAAGCCTTTGTATTTTAGCACATGTTTTTATCCAATGTAAAAACCTATATGTATAAACCTACTGTAAAGTTTCACCCAAATCCGCCTAGTACTTTTTTCGTGAAAGCGTAACAAAAATTCGTCCTCACAAACTTTCGCATTTATAATATTAGATTTTACGGTATGACACAACCAATAGCCAATATATTTTATTGTATAAATTCTTCTATGTCGTGAAATTTCAATAAAGACCCTTTCTTTAATTTAGACAAAGAACTTGCTCCTGGATATAAACCCAAGACATAAACATGAAATTGCCTGTAACATTTTAAGAGGAATCCAGATATTGCGATATTCAATTTTGTTCGCTTCGGATCAACTTTATCGATGTAAGGTTTTTTACCTAACGTTAGGTGTTAAATTAAAATGTTAAAATTATAAAAACAATTCCCCTCTTATTAACAAAGGAGGTAAGTTTATCATATTTTCATCTTATTCATTAATCATTTTTATTTTTACAATTGAAGACGGAGGCGAGGAGAGAATCTTTCTTTGTGAATAAATTGTTTAATGGCGTTAATTACGAGGTACTTTTCATGCTTCATTATAAGTATTATAACATTTACTTTTATAATAGACATAACCAATTGGTACATACCTATAATACTTAGTACTTACCTACTTCTAAAATTATCAATGTCTGTTTATCGCTTTCCATATATAACTACCTACAGTTGAGCATAGAAAGTGGATGAAATTTAATCTATACTAATATTATTATAAAGCTGAGGTTTGTTTGTTTGATTGTTTGTTTGTTTGAACGCGCTAATCTCAGGAACTACTGGTCCGATTTGAAAATTTATTCGGTGTTAGATGACCCATTTATTGAGGAAGGCTATGGGCTATATATCATCACGCTAAGACCAACAGGAGCGGAGCAACGCGGGTGAAACCGCGGGGAACAGCTAGTGTAGGTATATTGCTGAAGACCTTGCTTACGAGTGAACTCAAAATTGCTTACACGCCTTGACATAAGAAAAGTTGGTCGTAACGAAACGAAAAATGGTCTTAGACGAAATAAAACTTTTAAAATATATTTTTAACGAGAAATAACTTTCTTTATGTGGGTATCCACACCGAAGTTTCAACAAAAAGCGGGGAAGTCGTTGCTTTTTAGTTTAAAAGCTTTTCATTCACGTTTCAATGCTGCTGTTCTCTTAAATGCAAGTTTAAGGAAATATATTTCTATTCGGATCGCAGATTTCAGTAGTATTATAGCGAATTATTAAAAAAATCTGTATAATTATATAATCCATATATCGAGGAAGGAAGGAATAAGGCTATAATCATCACGCATATACCAATATGAGCGGAGGCCGGAGCAATGCAGGTGAAACCCCGGGGCACACCTATAGTACATTATATTTTCCATTTAGGTACCTATGTTGTTATAAATTTGCATGGGTTGGAAGCTTCAAAATATGTTAATATATTTACGCTCTCGACTAAGCTAGCATCTGCTTAAATATTACAGAAGAATTTAATAACATCTAAAAACCAACAAACAAGCTTTGCATAAACAAAATCAGATTTCAGAACAAATTTCTAGAACAGATACCTACTAGGTACAACAAAATTTAAAATTGTATTCAGTATCTATAATATAAACCAAATATTTATTTTGTAATAAGTTAACAAGTTTAACTTAAAATTGTTGTTATTTATATCGTTTTTCTTCTCCGTTATTTTTAAATCAAACTTCAAATTAAATGTTACTCCATTCACGGGTAATATTATTGATATTACCTACAATATAAATTACAATATATTAAATGTTGCGTATGAGCCTCTTTTGTATGGATTATGTAAAGAACCCTATTGAAAGCTCCTCCACTCCTCTCCACACATTTCATTTAAAGTTATACATATCCTTCCTCCAGGTTTATATTTTTGTATTATTCCTTACAATGCTGATGATAAAAAAAATAAAAAATGCAATGTAACAGTATTAGACCTAAATACCTCTAACACAATGTACTATAGAAAATGCTTATATTTGTATGCTTTGGTCAATTTCTCAAGACTTAGTACCTAAATAAGGCCTACCTATAGCCATAACTTACACCCAAGTGTACCTACATTTTCTTCATAAAAGGTTTTCCGTCCGGTTGCCAATATTTTTTACCCTATTTTTACAATATTGTGTTTCAATCCCTATAACAATGTTCGTATATAAGGCAAGCGACTATTCACGGTGTGCAATTTTCTCATAAAGTTTGTACGAGCTAAACAGTATATTTTGCAATTCTATGCTATACAAATTGCGACATAAATGTAGGTACCGTTACTCGTGGATGGTCAACTTTATTTACGATATTTCCAAGTAATTTCACAAAGTTGTACAACAGTGTGAGCGTAAGTGGCCATAGTTATGATGTCACGTTAGCTAACAAACTTCAAAGTTTGATATTATAAAAGCAAAGTGCTGTTAGTGCTGTAGACAAATATTAAACTTTGCTATCCCTAGGTTAGTAACTATGTTGACCAGCCGCCAACTTGTCTAAAATTATTCAGTTTTAAATTTTAGTGTTACTACGTTATAACTAAGATGAATTGGAATTCATAACTTTCTAAACGCCTAAAAATATTTTTATATTTTCCATTTGTATAGGTAGTGTTATATTATCAGCTATCCACGAGTTACCTACAGTCTACAGAACATAAAACAAAATCGTGCAAATTTTACCTGAATTTGCAACAAACAGCTATTATATATTTATTCGAAGGTTTAAATCTTTTCGTATCAATTTAATAGTATGTTTTAATAAATATATTTTAAAAATTCACTCAACTGCAACAAAGAAAACAGCATATATTCGCCAACCAAACAATCCCAATTGGTGAGATAGAACACGCAGCGCGGCGTGATAATGCGCTTAGCATTCCGGAAATGCTAACATAAATCATGAAACCACAAATTGCGTTGCGAGAATTACGACTAAAGACAGTTTATGACAAATTGAGCTTTCGAGTCGAGTTTGATTTAAAGTTACATAAGTACCTACATCAAAAAATACGTGTTTCAAATATTCAATAAGCTTTCCATTCAAATGCAAACTTCAATTCAAATTGATTAAGGAATTACATAGGTACCTACATTTATGTACAATCTACATACATATTATTATGATTAACCTAGGTACCTATGTACTTATCTACAGTTTTTGTAAAATAATCTACCTACTAGGTACCTACTATAGTTTATCAATTTTAATGATAAAATTAATACTTAGGTACTTTCCTATTGCCTAATCTTCTCTTTAGAAGCGACATTCAGGATACATAGGTAATTTTTTCAGTTTGATTTTATTACAATAATTATTTCATAATTTCATTTTGTTGTCACTTATTTAATATAGCGCCATCTATCGGCTATCGCAATTTATAAATTTCCGAGTGCTTCAAAAGCGCACCATAGTTCATCTTCCCATGGGAATGAGAACAAAAATAACTAACAAAGAACAAATTATCCACTTTTTCGTTTATAACATTCACACATAATTAATGTCCATTAATTAAGGGACATTAATGAATGTCCATTTTTTTTATATTTTACAGTATCTACGCTTGTATTTTGCTGTCACATGACATCTGTCTACTGACTGTTTATAACTTTTATGACAGTGACAAAAAGTATACCCGAGACATTTTGTGAATTTTAATAATTTTATTAGACTCTTTAATAAAATTTCTAAAGCCAGTGGATTGTTTTCGATGTTCGTAAATGCTATCCATCATTATTTAAAAGTATTACCTTGATTCAGTTCTCATGGTTTTTTCGTCATGGGTTGTATAACTTGGATTCGAGGTATGACGATACCTTCCATGTTTTTAGAAAACAATTTATTTATTATGTACTTTTGCAGCAAAACAGCTATTATATCAGAAGAAATTTCGCAACGTTCAATACTCATAAATTAACTTATTAATAATTATTGAACTAAGAACTATCTGCTAATAAATGTGTATAGACGATACAAGGAAAAAGTATATGAAATAAATATAGAAAATACGCTGTTACTGTGTAATCGTATCTGCCTATGTTAACATTATTTCAACACTCAAATACGCCAATGAATTTAAATGACCTCACCTAGTCTGTTGCACCCTTGGGGATAAAATGCTAATTATAGATTTAATATGATCATGTTGCTGTTACTGTTTTCATGTATTTTGTAGTAAATTTATGATCTATTTGATCAATAATTTAAAAATGTTATAGGAAAGTATGAGAAAGTTAAAGTATGCATTGTTTAAACTCATTATTACTTAATGCTCTTGAATTACTTGCGTATGTCTTGTTAGAATTTAAATGCAGTAATCAAACATTTAACTTTACGATTAGTTATTTATTCTATCTTCACTTTAGGCATGTTCTAACTATTTGTGTGATTAAAGCCTGAAGTAAAAAATATAGCTTTACTTATTGATTGAGAGCAACATTCCTATTACTATTATTTTTTTCAATAATAAAACAACTTTTAACCTTTAAGAGTAGAAAAATAAATAAACATGCCAATACTACAATGTTTTATTATAATTCCAGGTCTAAAAATTGCATTTCCTTTCAAGGATAAGGAATTAAACAAAATTGCTGCATTTTTTAACACCTGTACATTCCTGCTGACGTGCGCTGCGTTGGTGCAGCCGAGTTGGTTTAGAATTAAGGGCCTGCATTGTACGCAGAGCCTGTCACTTACACAGTTCTTCACCTTTGATGATGATGGTGAAGAATCACAGATAGCGATACATCAGAATAATGAGTTTGATGTTATGAGCGGCTCGGATTTTAATGGTGAGTTCTGTTTTATATACAAAAGAGTGTGTGTGCTGAGCACACGTGTCATAAGTGAAACTTCTTTGGCAAGTTTTAATAATACCAAAATGGTTGCCTTAATGAGGTACAATAATATAAGTCTTGTCATTATAAACAATTGTTGCAATTGTAAGTACATATGTTGTACATTTAAATGTATGACTAATCTACATAGTATAATTTTAGGGCTTATTTAGTCTAGTTATATATATGGGGAAAAATCTTAAAAGAAAATTTATCATAATAGTGTTAGTCAACCGTTAACAATAAGGGATCATGCACAGAATTAATTGATACTATACATTAGAAAAGCAATTGACTAAGTCATGAAACTAAACAACACTAACACTATTCATTTGTAATTGTTTAAACATTGCATGAATATTCATTGTCTATGTTATGACTTATGAGTATAATGTACTTGTAAGACATACTTTGGGGTCAGTTACTTACCAATGGGTTTTATAGCTCTTATAAGAATAATGAAGTTTAAAAATATAATAATACTAGCGGTCCGGTGTTTACGTTTTCTCTACATAAGATCCATCCTCGTACTTACATCAAGGAATATAATAAAAAAAGAATTATCGAAATCGGTTCAGCCGTTCTCGAGTTATGCGCTTACCTCTTAGTTACACATTTTGCGATTCATTTTTATATATAAGATATTTTGTCATGGCTGCATGCAACTAATCTTAATATATATTATAAAGGCGAAAGTTTGTAAGTATGGATGTATGGATGTATGGATGTTTGTTACTCTTTCACGTAAAAACTACTGAACCGATTACAATGAAATTTAGCACACATATAGAGAGTAACTTGGATTAACACATAGAATAGTTTTTATCCCGGAAATCCCACGGGAACGGGAACTATGCGGGTTTTCCTTTGCAAACGCGGGCGAAGCCGCGGGCGGAAATCTAGTATGATATATATCTATTATTAATTATAGATGAAACAACTAGTTATTGTATCATTTTCAAGGAATTGAAATCTATTGTGTGTTCTTGTAAAATTATTATTAATTATTATTTTAGTACCTATTTATAATTTTACAAAGTAGCTTAAGTATAAAAATGATTGCTTGGTAGAGATAAGGCACCATCTGTACAATGTTTCTTGTATAATTTATAGTTATTTATCTTTACTGCACAATAAATTACAATTAAAAAAACATGTATAGTACATGAAGCTTTTTGTCTCTTGCTTTACCTGCATTTTTAAAAGTTTTAAATACCATGCAAACTAAATACTGTACCATGGTAAAACATAGCTAATATCACTCTTTAGCGTTCTAACTGTCCCCATTTATTAAAATAATGTGATAAAGTTGCTCTGTCGCGAAATATAAACAAACAAACACGTTGACATTTATAATATTATACTAGCGGTCTGCCCTAGGTTCGCCCGTGATACGTGTTTACGTTTTCTCTCCATAAGAACCATCCTCGTACTTTAAGGACAATAAAATTATAAAAAAATAATTAACGAAATTCATTCAACCGTTCTCGAGTTTTGCGCTTACCTTATTAATAACTCAACACTGTTTATTCATTTCAGGTCTACCACCATGTACGACGCCTGAGATAATCACGCTAATGCGAATCCTAATTCTGCTATGCTTCATGGTGTTATTATGTTCCTGTATCGGAGTCTTAATAAACATAACAAGTTTAAACAGCAAGGCCATTAAGATGTTAAGAAGGAACGCAGTGCCGAGTATAATTTGTGTCTTCTGGGTGATCGCTATAGTTGGTGTGTGTTATTATACCACGGTCGTACTCGGGAATGCTAATAGCAGCGATCCGAATACAATACAAGTGGATTATGAATACGGCTTTTATACTATTACTGGGGCTGGTGAGTTATTTTATTTTATCAATTAACTTGCCTTCCTCCCGCATGCTTTGTTTAAAACCTACTAAATTATAATATACTAAAACCTTCCCTCAATCTATTAAAAAAACCGCATCAAAATCCGTTGCGTAGTTTTAAAGATAAGCATACATAGGCATATATGGACAAAGAAAGCGACTTTGTTTTCTTCTCTCAAGCAATATTAATTCTTGATGATTAATTTTATAATAAATTTTATTTAATAGTAATAATGGGTTGTGTATTGCTACATTGATATCATTTACTAAGAATTTAATGAGGAAAATTAACTTCAAGCAGTTAACTACTAAATTGGGATGTATATAAAACTTCCTTGTATCCCCTACAAATCTGGATATTTAATATTATGAGATTTATATTTACATTAATTGTAATTTTTTATTTCTTCTTTTTAAAAATATTTCATGCTGTATATGAAAGAGAACACATTATGTTGTTTGTTGTTATGAAATCCAAATACATACTATATTGAAATAAATATTATGCATTGAGCCTTTAAAAAGGGACGGGTTACAAGCACAATAACTAACAAAAAAGTTACTTAATATTCAATTTGTATAAATAAAATCAAAACAACTTTCAAACTACCTCCATAATATTATGTTTGATCGCAATCAGTTAAGTCGTCTAACCACAACAATGTAAATAAAATTGACTGTATTACTTTCTAATTTCAAGTCATGTGATATTCAATACACATTCAATTATACAATATGTTTTATTTATAAGTTTCTTTATTCTAGGTTGTATGGCGCTTCTCGCGTCCGCCGCTAACCTATGGGGGGCGCCACTGTCCAATGACGAGGACTTACAAAGACGTAACTTAATAGACGATTGGGATGGTTATGAAGCCCACAGTGTTGGGCCCACACCCTCTGTCCCAACGTTACCTCCATACACCCCAAGTGCTAACTACCCCAGTCCCAATTTCTCCCATCCCCCCTTTGCCCCACCAGTTTTAGGGTCTCAACAGTATTTTCCATTCGATGACCTTTCTGCCTTACCCCCTCCACCGCCCTATACCCCGTAAGAAGTTATATAATGGACCCTCTTCACAATGGGCAGCGATGGTCGAGTAGAGGCAATCACGATAGTGTAGGCCTTAATATCTATGATGAGCCGTTATTGTAGATGTTTTTTCTTAATCACAATTTTCACGACAATCATTTGTTGGGCCAACACTGCCCATTGTGAACTGGGCTCATAATGGTCCGACAATAAGCTATTTGTCTATGCGGTTTTTTGTTCATTTCGTACTTTAATACTGAGTGGAAGATATGCTAGTAATTTTTAATTGTTAATTGTGAGTGTACGATTTGTACGGTTTTGAATTTCTATTTTCGTATTTAAATATTGTTTTTACAATAATTCAAAGGTATTTGTTTACTTAAAATTATCTATTGATTTGGTTTTAGAATGTAATTATAAATTTTATAAAGTCCAAACATATCTTCCACTTATGTTTACAGAAAATAATTAGTTTGTCAGGCGTTTACTGTATTTGTAAAAGTATGAGATTTACAAAAAAATAAAGAATAAAAAGAAAAATGTTCAATGAATATGAATATATCCTGTCACAGTTGAATAAAGAAATGTCCATACTATCAGCTTCTATGGTAAACGCCTAATAAAAAAATATATAAAGTGTTTTCTTTTGCTAAAAAACATTAATTTAACTCCAATAACAACGAGAAGCAATAAAAAGCCTTTTAGCATAGATATAGTATATCAAAGAATATGTGATATAATCCTAGATACTAGCATCTTCTGTAAGATGAAACTTTTGCTTTTTACTTATGTATATTTGTAATAATCGCAGTACATTAAAATTTACAATATTGTATAATTCGTTTGTGAATATGTACTTCGGAAGCATATCAATTGCCTATCTCATATCCAACTGTTATGGTTTTAAATTAATACTAAAGATATATTTATGAATGTAATAATATTTTTATGTAAGGTTGTGAAATTACTCGTTTAAAATTTTACATTGGCGTTATAAAATTTCTTGAGCTTGTGCCATTTGAACACAGATAAAATAAAAACATCATTGCAATGTTTAAAATCGTATTTGCTTAAAAAATCTGAGGGTTGATAAGTGTTATGAGACCATTGAAATAGTGTTCGCAACTCATTTGAATATCACAATTTTTAAGAGATTTGCAGCTGTGAGATCTATCAATGATAATATTCATTAAAGGTGTTATTTGAATTGAGTGCAATAACCCTTAGAGTTAGCGCGCAAGAGCAACTTTTGTCTCCGCAACTATTTTGTCTCTCCCATCAACTCTATGGGGAGTTGCGTCGCTACGTGCGCGCACTTTCTTACTAGCCCATAGAGTTGATGGGAGAGACAAAATAGTTGCGGAGACAAAAGTTGCTCTTGCGAGCTAGCTCTTATATTATTTTTATCAACTCTCTTAACATATCTCTTGCAATAATGTTTTTATTAAGAGGTTTTCGAGAATAAAATTGAAGTAAATTTTAACTGAAACATACATGACGGTTATTTATATTGTATTAAACATATTATTATGCCTTTTATTCAGCATAATATTATAGCTCCGAATATTTAATCTCCTTCAAAGTATTTCTTCTATAGTTGGTATAAACATCTATTTTAACATAGTTCTTAGTTTGCCAAGTTTGTTTCTTATTATATTATAATTTATATTTAATTATTATTAAGTTATAAGCGATATAACAGTGCAGTATATATTTTTTGTATATTGAGTTACTTGGATTGGTAAATAATTATTTTTTTAGGGTCATATACTTTATTAAGTATAACTCTATGGGTTTTTTAGCCTTCGGTTTTTAACATCGTATAAAAAGTTTGGTTCAAAAATCTCTTCATTTTCAACTCGAATTTTAGTCGCGTATTTTCTATTATATTTTCATTTTCAAACAATTTCAACTGTTATTAATATTTGTCTAAATTATTTGTGTCATAATTCTGTGTAAAAATCTCAAGTGATAAGCGATTTTAAATATCAAACTTCCCAATAAGTGTTCATAAAGTGATCTGAAATTGAAACTCAAAATTAAAAATAAAAATAGAAGTATGTTGTCGTAATTTCTGGTGTATATGTTGTGTTACCAAAAATATAACCTTGTTATCATTACTATAGCATTATTTGTTAATGTGTACATTGTTTAGAATAAGTATACCTAGTAATAACTAGTTAGCCAATTGGAAAATTATTTTTACATTACATATAAGAGTAAGATTTTATTTTTATGTAAAACCAGTACATATGTAATACATTTAAAAATAATTTATGTCTTTTATTTTGATACCCTTTTTCAAAAGTAAACAAAATGTACCTACTAAATAACTGAAAAACTACTCCTACCAATTCTAAGAATTCTTATACCGCTAGAAACTAATATTATTTACGCACTAGCTGTGCCCCGCAGTTTTACCCGCATTGCTCCGCTCTTGATGGTCCTAACGTGATGATATTATATCCTTTAACCTTCCTCGATAAATGGGCTATTTAACACCGAAAGAATTTTTCAAATCAGACCAGTAGTTCCTGAGATTAGCGTGTTCAAACAAACAAACAAACAAAATTCTTCAACTTTATAATATTAGTATAGATTATCAACAGAGGCCTAATTAAATTCACATTTATACAACTATATAATATACTGTACAGTGTACATTGCAATGTAAAATGGTGAGGTACAATAAACGATTAAATAAATCAAGCAGTTTCTATTCCCGTGGGATTTTAGAGATAAAAACTATCACATTTCTCAGGTCTCATACAATCTTTGTACCAAATTTTATCCAAATCGGCTCAGTGGATTAAGCGTGAAGAAGTGACATACATACAGTTACTTTTGCATTTATAAGTAGTTAAACAATTTATTAAATTTAAAATAAGAAATTAACAATCGCATAGCAACTTATAATAATATAAAAACAAACAGATATAGGCAAATTATTTGTACTATCTATATGTAATTAATTGTAAATCTGGGTCAATAATAAGACATAGTCACAACATCAAATACATTTATTAAATTAAATAACATTTAACATTCAACATTCATTCTTAAGACAACAACAATATATTATAAACTATAATGACTCATTCGTTTCCTTTGGAAGCATTGAAATCCACATTCATGTACGCGCCAGGTTCCTTACTCGGAGAATCAATGAAATATTTGTTCTTTATTGTCAGCGAAGGATGACGATCCTCTTCAGTTATTATGTTCAAATATCTGATCCTCTCTTTTTCCAAATAATTGACCCTTTCCTTAAAAGTAGCATTTTCATCCTTTAAAACTTCCACTTGCAATACTAGCTGCTCAACCAGAGCGTGCAGATTCTGACTGAGAATCTGCAATTCTTCAATGACAACTTGTTGTGATTTCTCTTTTTTCTTAGCCTCTTTCACCTCTTTGGGATCACTGGTTTCACCAACAGCCATCTCTTGGTTCAGTGACAATTTGCTGAGCAATGTCTCTGATTCGTTGATGTTTTTATATATCGCGACTTGAATCTTCGCAGCATCCGTGATGTCGATATTTGGATCCTTGCTCATATTTTTTATTGCATCCATTGCCTTCTTAACACGAACATATTGTTCCTTCTTGCTTTCAATCAAGTCCTTCTGTTTGAGGTGATAGCTGTGCTGGAGTGAGATCGATTCTAAAGCAACAGTTGATGACGTAGATTTCATAGCGTCCAGCAGAAGTTCGGCGGCATTGTGATGGCATTGCAGTGCTTCCTCGTATCTATTATGTTTCAAGTGGGATTCAGCTCGCCTTTGCTGCTGATGAGCCTGAAAAAAAAGACAATCTTTATGAAAATCAATACTCAGTTAATGCGTAGGTAGTATTAGGAAAAAGGGAGCTCACCATGTTTAATGGATGGTTTTCCATATCTCCATCTATTTTTGGTTTAATGCACTGTAAGAATGACATGATTAGATTATGTGTATTATCATAATACGTCTGAATTTAATAAATAATTTCTCTTTGCGAGAGATGTAAATACTGCAATGGCTGTTTGACTAGACAAAAATATTTACATTGTCAATTTGACAGAAATATCGACCACCTGTGGAGTCGATACGTTCCATTACACTGCGCAGTGCGCTGTGCGCACCACCACCACTGCGCACTGCGCACTGCGACCGTTGCTAACCCGCCGCAGAGAGCATGAGATTGAAAATACCTCGGGAAAATACCTACCTAGTCGAACATTAAATGTGGGCGTCCTTATTTATTTATTTTCCTTTCTTTGATTTCTTATAACTTGGGCTACAGAATGTCGCTATTGCAGTCTTATCATTATAGTGACTATGAAAAGTTCTAAAATTTAAAAGCTGATGTTAAAGTTTCATTTTTTTTTTGTATTTATTGTCGTAATTTTCTTTCTAGACGATTCAAAACTGCTTCATATAGGAAGCATATATAGGTATTTACAAGATGCTAGCGTGTGCCGAATTTCGCTACCCGCCAAACATTTGATAGCAAAGTATCAAAAAAGAAATTAGAGAAATGAATGACAGGAAAATTTTGTCGTGAGGTACATCTACAGAAAGATCGGGTATATTCATTAAAAACAGAAAGAAAAATTGACACCCTTACTTTATCTCATAAAATGGGTACCTAATTAAATGTTATCTAGAGATCTTCGAAGATATTGGCGTGAGAAAGTTAAAAATCTGTCATCATCAAAAAAATCAGTAGCTGCCAAAATTTTGTCCTACAAAATATTTTTAAGACCAATTTTACTTTTTAATTGGTATGAATATAATCTACGAGATATGGAGAAACTAGAACTTTATGCTTTGAAAGGAATATTCGGAAATGGAAACAGAAAACTTTGGTATGAAAATCTTGCTGATGTCACTATTATTAAATATATAAGAATACAGCAAATAAGATGGAAACGAGCCACTGGAACACCAACTTACTTTTTGCGTAATATCATTCGTAAAAGCAATAAAGCACGTAAAGACAGCAGTTTTTATTTTAGACCGTACAATCAACGAATTTAAAATAAAATATATACATATCTATTAAAACCACAATTATTATTTAATGATTTAATTGCATGTACTTATATTAGGTAATGTGAGTTCAGAGTTACGTACTTATTAAAAACTAGTGGTCCGCCCCGGCTTCGCCCGTGGTACATATTTCGCAATAAAAGGTAGCCTATGTCGTTTCTCGGGTATCAAAATATCTCCATACCAAATTTCATGCAAATTGGTTCAGTAGTTTAGGCGTGATTGAGTAACAGACAGACAGACAGAGTTACTTTCGCATTTATAATATTAGTAAGGATTAATATACCTAGTACCTACCTATTATCTATTATATGCTTCACCCCATTCACCTATAGCATAATATAGCAAGTAATATAGACTCGCAGAATCAAAAAATGCGAGAGGAGGATGCGTATTTCCAAAGAGATATTATGTAACGCGTATTTCATAATAGGTACCCCTATGGGGTATTACCATGGTATGACTAACCAGAGGCCTTAGACAAAGTAACAATTATTACAAAACGATAACGAAGTTAGAAATCGCAAAAATGTATGGGATTACATACATTTTTGCGATTTCTAACTTCGTTATCGTTTTGTAATTGTTACTTTGTCTAAGGCCCCGCCCTTTAGGCTAAGCGCGCACCACGATTTTATGCAGCGTGATTATTTTATCGCAGAAATACAACGTATGAGTTACTATGACAATGCGCGCACATGCGATTAAATAATCGCAGCGATTTTAAAATTGTGATTTGTCACATTTTGCTGCGACTGCTCGCGACGCGATTGTCGCGAAAATGAAATGCAAAATATGAAATTGTATGATACCGCGCGCACTGCGATAATAAAATCGCACACTCGGGCCCGGCTGGCACTTCACTTGTGTTTCGTCTGTCCAACAGTAAACATCGTAGTGGTATAGGTAGGTACTGTTTGGTAAACATAAACTCAGTAATCTGTCAAAGGTTTTGAATTTATTTATTTATTTAACACTTTATTGTACAAGAAACAAAATAAACTAAAGGTTACAATAATAAAAAAAATAAAAAAGCACAAAGTGCAGCCCTTTGGCGGAATTTTCATTCTATAACAGCCAAAGAATTTTTTGGGATACATCCGAAGTTCATTATATTTCTGACTAGCTTTCCACCCGCGGCATCGCCCGCGCAGTCAAAGAAAAACCCGCATAGTTCCCGTTCCCGTGGGATTTCCGGGATAAAACCGATCCTATGTCCTTTCTCGGGTATCAAAATATCTCTATACCAAATTTACAGACAGACAGAGTTACTATCGCATTTATAATATAAGTATGGATAAAAGAAACTTTTGACAATTCTATCTGCTGTAAAAGAATGAGTCCAATAAAGACGAATTTTCTTTTTTTTTTCTTCTTATCCTCCGAAGTAGTAAATAAAGACAAGCAACTTGTACGAAATCCATGATGAAAGTGAGTAAGGATTTATCGCTGTGCGCGCACCGTACTCTCTGTGATTTTCTACAGCGCGATTTTGAAATCGTGTCGCAAAAATTAAAATCGTGGTGCGCGCTTAGCCTTAGTTCTCGAAGTTAGAAATCGCAAAAATGTATGGGATTGACATTAGATAGACCACGTGATCTAACGCGGCGTATGTCAATCCCATACATTTTTGCGATTTCTAACTTCGTTATCGTTTTGTAATTATTATTACTTTGTCTAAGGCCCCAGACAACATCATTTTCCTGTGGGTATTTCTTTTCGATATAGTTTTCATTTAAAAACAAATAATAGCGATAACTGATAAGCCGTATAATTTATTGATTTCTAACATTGGTCGCACCATCGTATTTTTCGACGTTTTCGTATTTTCAAACGCCTCTGTACCGTCTCCTCACACTTCAATAATTGTCTCCATCGCAGGCGTTCATTGCGAATATGATCAACAATATTTACATCCTTGTATTGGTGATAAATATAACTGATACGCTGCGACTGTTTCACGGTATACCAACACCTAGATTTGTACAATTTGAGCAATGTGAAAACTTCGAAATGTAATAGTTTTCTCGCACAGTTTCTCGATAGTGACCAGACTTCGCAACCGTACGTCAAGATAGGTCTTATAAACATTTTATAAATGGCAAATTTGATACGAGCTCGTAAGTTTGGATCACACAAGAGACTTCTGTGGTCTTGGCACCAGACACTTGCACAATGAATTCGTCTTGCTATTTCCAATTTCATGGGTTTCCCTTTTAGGCGGTAGATACCACGTGAATGTCTGCTTCTTGATTTCATTTTAGTATGCTTGTTTCTGCTTGTATAATACTCAAATAATTTATGAATTTTGATAGATTGTAAAGCTGTGATAACTCTAGCACAATTATTTAGTTTTTACGTCAGTTCTAGAGGAAAGTCAAATCACAGAAAAATAAGTTCTTATGTTTATTTTCTTCATACCACAGTTCATACCTTAATCAAAAGATAGATATAAAAAATAAATAGGTATGTAGACTTACAAAATTAATTTAGTTGAAGGGGGTCTCCCCTTAAATTTGTGGTTTTTCATAGCTGATAATCTATACCAATATTATAAAGCTGAAGAGTTTGTTTGTTTGTTTAGAACTACTGGTCTGATATGAAAAATTATTTCGGTGTTAGATGGCCCATTTATCGAGGAAGGCTATAGGCTATAATATTATACCTATCATCACGCTAAGACCAACAGGATCGGAGCAATGCGGGTGAAACCGCGGGGAAAAGCTAGTGGTCGAACTGGTAGATAACTACTGAACCCCTCGTCCGAGAGTCCGACACGTACTTGTTCGGTATTTTTTTTGTCAGAGCCAAAAAAGTAACATGTACTGTTTAAAATTGTTTTGTTACGTAAGTATAGGCTACGTTTACGACTTGAACTAACGTGTACCAATAACAAACAACTGAAATAATGGAAAAATGTAGAAACGTAACAAGCCAAATCAATTAGTTTTGGTTTAGAATTAGTCGCGATTAGAACTTGGTGTTAAAACAATGATCCTGCTCCTTATTGCTTTTACAATAAAACCCATTTTCGGAGCACAGCAGCAGCAATGCACTCTTGTAGATGTTAAGAGCCTTCTTGAAGGATGTGAAAGACTGACTGGCTTGAATGTGACCAGTGTAGGGGGTACTATCGTCAATGATCATAATTGCGATGTTCTGCTGCCAAAACAAGTGTTTATGGAAGAACCTCTGTTTCAGTACCCTTTGGCGGACTCGGTAAGCGTGGTATTCCAGAAATTACTATACTTTAGTTACATAATTATATGTACATACTGGCTCTTTAGTTGAACACATCTAACAATCTTATTTAGTCATCTATTAGATTTCAAATCACACGAGACAGTTTACGTTAAAATGTATATTTTTTATATTATGATTATTTCACAGAAAAAGTTTTACACAATTATAATGGTGGACCCTGATGCGCCACCACAGTTGGATGGTGAATTTTATTTACACATGATAAAGTCGAACATTCCAGTAAGTTTCAGTTGTTATCAATAGCACAGACTAATAATAATATACTACGCAATCAATAGTAAGAAAAAATTAATCGAAAAAAAGTAAGTAATTAAGAGGTGGAATTTCAAATTTTCAATACAATTTTCGTTATTGTAAAAATATATATAATAAGTAGGTACCTAGGTACCTAATAAATAACTTCACAGAATATTTTAAAACCACTTAACTACATTTTTTTAATATTTCCAGGGACTAGCTTTGAAAGCGAAAGAAAGCATAAAAACCGTTGGAATAGACTACAGAGGTAAAATATTCAAATGATTTTTGTATTACTTTAATAATTAATATATTCAAAATGAATACTTTCACTACCTAATCAATACGATAAAAATTAAAATTAATTATTTATTTTCTTTACAGGTTATAAGCCACCAACGCCACCTCGCGGCACTGGCCCGCACCGCTACATGTCGTTGTTATACGAACAAGCGGACGGAAACAACTTTTTGCCAACAGTGCCATCTTCACGCAGTCGCTTCGTACTAGCAAACTGGTTGAGAGGCAAGAATCTTTGCGGACCTGTGGCGTCGACGCAGTTCCGAGTTCAGTACTAGATGGCGCTGTAATAAATAGCAAGTTTATGTATTAGCACGGACTAATAATAATATATATACTACGTACCTATACAAGTTGTCAATACAAGTATTAGTGACTATATTATCTGTGGTAATAATTGAATATGAAATATGAATACAATACTACATATTTATGTATTAATAATGAAATGAAATGAAATAATAATTGTGCATTTTTATTTCATTTTCTTTTCAAAGCTTTACTTGTGCAAATTAGGATTATCTGCAGTTATTGTTATAAAGGCTCTAATCATGTATTCTATTAAAATTAATAAACAATCAATAAAACCACCTAACCTAGGTAGATAGACATCAATAAATACATTGAAAACATGTTTTTTAATAACGTAGGTAACTAATTGTTTCTGAAACGCATCAACATAGTCAATGACCATATTCTTAGATTAAGGATTGGTCCATCAATCCATAATCTAAGGACCATATTATTATTATTATTTAAATAAAGAATAATATTATACCTGGGTATAAGTACCTAATTTCAATATTAACTATGGGATTTAAGTGGAGGTCGGCCATTCCAGTTAAAATTTTGCATAATTAAATATGTTATATGACTTAGTAGGTACCTACAAAGTTTCGAAGCTTTCAGAACGATTTGGTCGGAATTGGTCCACCTCGTAGCGGGTATCTGATGGTATCACACCTCCACAGAAGATCAGCGTGAAATAGAATAGTGATTGAAAAATACTCAATCTGATATAAAAATCTAAAATTTATTGGTTAAAAACTTTACCATTCTTATCTCTAGATACTAATATGCGACCATAACCCTAAAATATTATTTACTGAACCATTTTTGGTTAAATAGATAGACTTAACTTAAGCAAATGACATATTACAGCTTTTTGTCAATAAAAGAAAGCTAGAAACTAGTTAACTATATTGGATATCTAGAACTATTTGGAATTGGCGATCGGAAAGCTAAAAAATAAAACAAAACTTTCTTACTTCATTAAAATATTTTATTTCCAAGAAATAGCTAGGTAGTTAGCAAAGCTCGAGCATCAATTTCGACACAGTCGAGTTGAAAAATAATACCTATTTAAGCGCGTAGGCTGCGCACGCGACACTCCGCCGCCCACGCGTGTCGTTCATTTATATTTATAATATATTTAAGTTTCATCCATTTTTATTTTATATGGCTACTGTATTTGTTTTCCCTTCGATATTATGTGATTATGACAAAGGTTGTTATTTGGTGTGGGTTTTTGAAATTTGCTTATGGGACGAAAAATAGGTATAAGTATATAGATAGGTATGTAATTATGTCCTAATATTTGGTGTGATAATATTTGCCATAAATACAATTACACAATATGTGAATGTATGTATTCTTAATTTAGTAATGAATTCATACTAAAATATTAAACTTTACCTTCTTCTTCCGCGTTGTTATTGTTACTTATTTATAATTTAACAGTCAAACTCAATTGATTACAATATGGCTCATGCCTAATTAAAAATAAATTTAACACAAGTTGAAGTAAACAAATGCAAAGGATGAGTAATATTGATAACACCGTAAATAAAGTTCCGAGAAGGTACTCTTGTGAATAAGTCGGTTAACCGCAGTTCGGCGTTAATCATCTGACTCTTAATTGGTTTTATCGTAAAAATCACGTGTCATTTATATTTTTAAATAAAAAACAAAATAAGCTGGTTATATTTTGTCTCGGCTAGAAGAGATCGCTGCTAAGTGATAAGGCCGCCTAATAAACTTTACCGTGTTTTTGCGTAAAAATGTAACAAATTTCACAGGTAACTAAGTATAAAATAATAAATAAAAATCTTTTAATTAACCCAAATAAATCAATGAATAATGAATATGTAGATAATTAGTCAATTTTCACTAACTAGGTACGAATTATTTTGTATACAAAAGATGATAAGATGATATCTGCCTCTGCCTCTCGCTTCTATGCACAGTGAGAGTCAAATATAAAAAATAAAAAAGTACCTACTCCTTTAACAAATTTCAATTAATACCATGTGTGTTTCGAGAATGTTCTAATAACGATGTAAGTGATAAGTGACATCGGCCATCAATTATAAATTAACATATAACCGTCTTGTTAAGGGCATATCCCGTTATATCTAGTTTTGGTAGAGCTAACTTTGCCCGCGGGTTTGCTTGACAATGTGGGCGAGAACTTTTATTAGTAAAAACTGTATCAGTAACCTACCTAGGTCTGTGTTGACTCTTGAAGTTAGATCTTATGAAAAAACAAATGTGTCAAGTGCGAGGTGTCTGCCTATTTCATAATTATGCACAAAAATATTATTAGGTACCTTAATATGTATCAAGACAATCGACGATTAAAAAAATACATCATCCGAGGTTTTTCAAAAAGTTTGCCAACAATTTTTTCATAAAATCGACGATTTGTCATAAATTGTCTTAACAATTCAGGATTCAGGGTTGATATTGAAAACAGGTTCAAAAATATCATAGGTAAAAAATGAAAACACCCAATCAGTTCTATATTTATTAAATACTATGACCTCAAGTCACGTGCGTGCACAAAATTCATCCACCTGCTATTTCCTCTTGTATCACCACACCACGCTCAAGATCCGCCGCGCGCCAAACCAGTTCGACACTCAAAAGGCAACTAATTTACCGCGCACTAGCTTCCTGTGATAAAAAATCTGGTTTCCAATTGACAAGACTGGAATTTGGAAACGTTAAAGGCTTAATAATGTAGATGTGATGACGTTAATTGGATGCTCAATGCGTAGTGATATCGTGGCGATGGACATGAATGAACTTGGATTTGTATATGAGGTTTTCTTGGTGGGTCTAAATAGGTAGTTAAAGAAATGTAGTAGGATTATTTGACCTGCATTTAGCTAACTATAGCTTGATGCAAAATGCATATAATATTATGTTTATTTCATCTGTCTTTTTCAGTCATCAACAAAATACCTACATCTACCTACTCACGAGTTAGGTAGTAACTAGTGATTTTTCAAATAGTCCTGTGATTTATAGCAATGGAATTTTACTGTAAGATATAGGTAGGGAGTAACAGATGTAGGTAGTGTATCGTAGGATCCCTTTTAAAAGTAAATGGTAGGGATAATTATAGAAATTTTACCGGCAAATGAGGGCAAATACCACAATAAAACAAAATTGCTTGAGTTGCTCAAAGCAACGAATATGATCAGCTTAAGAAATATAAATTTTATTATTAGAATAGTTATAATCATAGTACTTTCCACAGATAACATAATAATATTAGGTACTATACTTTGCCTATCCATGCTCATTATTTTGAAACAGTAACGATATATCAACAGAATAGGCTGTATTGACCAGCCGATTAATTATTGTGTCCGAAAAACATATTTAAATGGTTTAATTTCTAATACATTATCTTGTATACAACAGCTGTGTTTCTTAATAAACTTGGCATATACTACAAGTATAAACACGGAGGTCTATTACATTGTTATCAACAGATAGGCTCTATCAGGGACAAGGGTATTAATGGTGAAACAGATAGACCTATTGACTCTTATTTTTATAAACTATGTATTAAATCTTTTATGGGTTTATTAACTGCTGTTTTAACTGATAGATAGGTATATGTAATAATTGTGTATTCATGGTTCTTTAATAAAATGTTATCAATAGACATCGGATTATATGCATTTGCATATTTGCATATGCAAATGCATAAAACTCTCTAATTACGGCGTTAGTGCATATTTTAGCCTTTTTCCCCAATCGTGCATATTTCGTGCATAAATCGTTAAGTAGCGGGAGTTTTGATTGGTCGACTAACCTTTATTAGCCAATCAGAACGCTCAGCGAGTAAACAAACCCTATTTTGGCATGGTAAAATGGCAAAAAATTACAAAATGGGCTCCATTTTAAGTAAATTTTTAGCCATTCAAAATAGGGCTAGATTACCCTTTTGGGGCTAAAAACGTAAAACACGGGTTGAATTCCAAAAAAGGGCTAGATTTATCCCGGAAAGGGTTAAGGTGGCAACACTGGGCTCGCGGGTGACAAACGTCACAAATTTGCGCTCGAAAATTTGGTAAAAATGCTTAATTGTATATTGGCACAAAAACTATAGTCAATTTCAAGAAAATTTCAATGTTTTTGTACAATCTTTGATTTAAATATATAAAAATAATAAAGGTTTTTTTGATTTATATGTGCATATTTTAGGCATATCAGTCGTTTTTAGTGCATATTTCGGCCTTTTTTAGTGCATATTTGCATGCATATTTTGGCATTTTGTTAGTGCATATAATCCGATGTCTAGTTATCAATTAATAGATTGTGTGAGGCTTAATCGTAAAACACACCCACCTAAGTGAGATGAATGGAAAAATATATTATGTAATATATAAATTTACATAATATGACTTCCTAGCTCGTAGAATATACATATAAAATAGTATGTACATATTCGAAACAGTTTCACGTAATATATAGGCTTTATGTCATAATCAATTCGATATGAGTGTGAAGAATGCGAATTTTGTTATTGTTTTCAGCATTAAAATATAAGTTCTGATAATTCTATTTGTGATATTGTTTAATAAAAATAAAAAAACGTTACGTTACGTTTACAAACGTTTCGAATAAAAATTATATTTGTTTTCTATTTCCATCCAATGTTTTTAACGCGTAGGTACGCAGATCATTAGCGTTTTTTTAACAATACTTTGAATCTTTAAATGGATATCGAGATAAATAAAAAATAAATCGTACTATTTTTGTAAATTTTAATTAAAATTCTAAATCTGAAATTTTCTTGGGTAAAAGGTAAATGCCAATATTCACGAACACATATTTAAATAACAGAGATTCTAATAATGGTAATGTAGTTATTTTGATGTAATATTATGGCCGACTGATTTTCTATTATTTTGTTTATAATATTTACTGAAGCAAAACTTCTATAGGCGCGTTGAGAGTAAAATTTCGCGTCATGTCGCGTCATGGCAATACCGTCACGTCATAGAGTAAGGCGACGATTTTGGTATCTTTGAATTCTGCAAGAATCTATCTTTGAAAGAAGTTTCACTTCTGACACGTTTTTTATTTCATTTTATTCTGAAAACCGATCATTTATTTACACAGCTACTCTCTCATCTCTATTTCCACTAAACCCAAATCTTCTATCTAAATCTGACCAAATATCGTAGATAATCTTTGATTTACGTGCGATGCCGTTTCCTTCCGCCCGCCTACGCCGCCCGCGCACACAATAACATTGTAGGTAATGACACTCATATACTTAGCAAATGAAGGAGTGAGATTAAGCGAAATTGATAAAGGGACCCGCGAGTTTCAGTATTAAAGACATCATGAATCATGATATAGTATAAATAAATAAATAATAATAATCCTATACTAGGTTTATATAAAGCATGTATCAAAGGTGGTGTGTGTGTATGTGTGTGTGTGTTTTTTTTGCAAGACTGACATGTCTAAAGACATGAATTAACAAAATCAAAGTTGTTTAGAAGACTCCAATTAAATCTTCTGAATAATACGTCGTCTACATGAGCTATAACAAGCACTTGAGGAAAGAAAAAGCTCTGCAATCACAACGTTATAGGCTCTATATTATCATTTAACACCATAAATATTTTGAGACTCTGTTTATTCATAATTAATCTAATCTTTATATTTTGAAAGAGTTCGTTTAATTGAATTGAACAGAATCAACACTACCTACAGCTTATTTATTATTTAGATGCATTGGTTTAAATATTAAATTATATTAGACTAGCGGTCCACCCTGGCTTCGCCCGTGGTACATATTTCGCAATAAAAGGTAGCCTATGTTCTTTCTCAGAGTCTAAAGATTGTCTGTATCAAATTTCATCAAAATCGGTTCAGAGGTTGAAGCGGGAAAGCCTAACAGACATACAGAGTTACTTTCACATTTATATTATTACTAGCTTACCGCCCGCGGCTTCGCCCGCTTTGTCTAAAACCTAATAATTACATACTAAAACCTTCCACTTTAATCATTCTATCTATTAAAAAAAACCGCATCAAAATCCGTTGAGTAGTTTTAAAGATTTAAGCATACAAAGGGACAGAGAAAGCGACTTTGTTTTATAATTCGTAGTGATTATAGTAGCGATTACTAGAAATTACTAGATAAACTTTACATAGATTATGACTAGCGTAGGTTTTGAATGTTAATCCATCATTTCCCTTCAAGAAGATTTATTTCATTTCGGTTGTAGGTGTATCTAAATTCCAAAGGATTTTAATAATTCCACATACCCTTACACCCACAAATTCTCGCAAACTAGTGAATATTTTAAATATCTAGAATAATATTGAGTGGGTTTCAAAATAGAAAGATAAAGATCTTATAAGATATTTCTTATCTATTGATAACGACTACATTTGTATAAAAAGTGGATCGCAGTATGGATCTCATACAAACAAATTTTATAATAATGATTTACTGTAATCACTTATTAAAAATGCATCGATACCTACATGATATTGTACAACAAAAGACAGTTAAATACTGGTTACTAATAGCAGCTTATGCACTAGCACGCTTCATAGGTAACAAGGCTCTTCAAGACATAATATAATAGATTATAGATAATTATGTTCCTAACCATAGATATAGAGCTAAACTCTGTAGCTATTCCAATGTGTGTATTTGGTGTCTATGCCTGACTAGCTGTATCACGCTGATACACCTGTAGATATTTATTTATAATAAAAACACACAGAAAGGTTATTTTGTCCCTATCTACAACCTATCGTAAAAGATAGAGCTTTTTATAAGTAAAAATTATGAGGTAAAATTATTACATACCTACTTATGTGATTTACTGAATGCTTTTTGTAAAACTAAATAAATTGTAAACTAAAAAAATCATTAAGGGGTTAAATAAAACAATCAAATATAAATTATAAACTTCCATTATTGTTTAATATTTATTTCCACATAATTAATTAATTTATTACAAATTTATTAACTTCCTGACATTATCCACCATCGACACGTCTATAGACAAACTGGTTATTGGTGAAACAATTTTATGGCATAGACAAATTTATGGATTATGATACGCGCGTAAAATCAAGCACGAGATTTTCAATTTGTTATGTATTAAATTAACCGTTTAGTTGTCTATAAAATTATCATTATATTTAATATCAGAAGTAATATCTTTTAACTCGTATATCATCATAATATGAGTCGTAAAACTTGCTCTCGTAAGAAGCTGAAAGGAATTCTCGTTCTATTTTGGTCTTTTATGTTAATTAGTAATTACATTATACAATAGGTAATCCAAATTTCTCAATAATTTTAATGTCAACATGTTTCAATGACACTTCCATAAAAGAGAGAAAGTTCACGCGTCCCAATTAGCAATACCAAAATGCCCAAGAAGGAATATTTAATTCATAAAAGTAATATCGATTACAAACAATGCAGTCATCGCCAAATACAGGGCTATTTCACAACGTCACAGTTAAATTCGTACGAAGGCTAACTGGAGGCGTTAAGAGCCGTAGCAATTAAATAAATTGATTTACTTTCAAATACACTTGAATATTAACTAAAGCTATTTATAGATTGTCGCATTAGTTTGATCTAAACAATGTCTGCGGATTTTCGA
Source organism: Colias croceus (assembly GCF_905220415.1). Classification (NCBI taxonomy): domain Eukaryota; kingdom Metazoa; phylum Arthropoda; class Insecta; order Lepidoptera; family Pieridae; genus Colias; species Colias croceus. The sequence continues at coordinate 1,324,870 of NC_059549.1, forward strand.
TATTTTGGCATGATTGATAATATTGCAAGCTCTCAACTAGCTTAGTTAATTCATGTTTGACAAGGGTTGAATTTGATATTTAGTTCACTTATGTAATGTTGGTGCCATTTAAATAGTTTGAGGAAGGTTTGAGGTATGCTACTAATTGTAGTAGGAACAATATTAGATATTAATACTTGACAGTAAAATGCTGAAAAAGTTTACGTGTAATCTTTTTACATACATTTTATTGGTAATTCCTACATAAATGTTTTGCTGTCCTGGTGCGCTGCCATGGAGTACCTACTTTTTCTTCGGAACCATCTGGAACAAAGACATTGAATATTTAGAAATACAAAATTATTACAAGTTCATGTGATTTTATGAGATTCTAGGGCAATAACTACGTAAAAAGGATGTTTTTAAAAGAACCTTATCTTCGTTTTAGATTAATCGAATTATCACCATGATATATTGATATTTGAACATAAAACTATTTTATTAACGGAAACAAGTATTTATAAAGATATTTTGCGATTTTATTTATAAGTTTCAAAGCTATAAAACGCGACGTTGATAATTAATTATATGTTTTATTTCTCGTGATATTCACAAAGGTATATTCGAATATATTCGTAGATTAAAAGTTCATAAATTATCGATTGTTGGTTTAAACAATACGTAGGTCTATGTTCTAACCTTTAACTGATCAACTGATCCTCGATACTGTTTGGTTTATATTGGAAGTGGGAGTCGAGCATGCTTCGGCACGAATTGGGCCACGCTCGCACCGGGGAAGGTACCACACCCTCACAGAATATCGGCGCCATAGTGACAGTTTACTGTCGCGTTCCGTACGGTGAGTGAGGGGTCCGGAGGCCCACATCCCTTCCCATCCCCTACCCATCCTCTCCTTCCCTATCCTCATTCCCTCCTATCCTCGCCCCTTCTCCCTAAATCCTTCCAAATCCCTATGAGGATAGCAACACATCCACTTCCCAGTGGAGTGGATGCTTATGGGCGGCGTGTATCGCTTAACACCAGGCGACGCGTCTGCTCGGTTGCTATCCTATAGCATAAAAAAAAAAAAAAAAAAAAAAAATATTAATTGTTTATGGGTAGGTATATTATTTATATTGTGTACATAATCTGCCAATTTTTTCTTTTTTTTTTCAATGCATTGGTTGCTCGGGTTGCTTGGAAGAAATTGCTTGAAGAAATAAAGCCGCCCTTTGCATCATCCTGTCTGTGTGTGTGAAATTTGTATTTATGTTTTGTATGCAATAAAGATTATAAATAAATAAATAAATATATTATGTATCTATAGCACAGAACATATAATAAATAGCTTAAAGTATATATTATAATAAATACCTTAAAGGCCCTATAGCTGATTATATGCATAGGTACCTATACATTGTATACATACACAGGAGATTATGACAAAGTCTCGCCTACAATCATGTTTCAATTGAAACGTGGGTGTGTACCCTTTCGGGAATATGGGGGTGTTTTATCTGATTTTTAAAGTTTCTAACATTTGCCCTTTAACTGATTTTCTAATCAAACCACCTCAACACATATCAGCACTCATCTACTGCTACAATACCCAAACAAGTTCCACGAATATAAATTAGATTACTATACAACTTGAATGCATATAGAAACTTCCCGAAAATCATGTCACTGTGCCGATTTCGTCGTCGTCGCATCGGCCATGACACTTGCGTACAAACCTACCGTTCATTGATAAAAACATGCGCCCACACAGTTTCCATTCACCTGTGCTTGCGCAAGCTCCCTCCTCATCCCCTCCCCCCGCTCAAGCCTTCAAACCTTCCGTAATATCTGTCACCTCTAGGCCAAGCCTTATACGGCTAATGTGAAAATTCATTCATAAAACTGTTAGGTAATGCTTGTAATGTAGAGACAACAGATTAGTTTTGACTGTTTTGTAAATTGTTTTTCGATGTACAAATTATTATTTATACTATGGTGTGAATGAAGGTGGCATTTGTTACTGTACTGATTAATAGGAACAGATTTTGTGTACGTATATCTGGTGTAATTTAACTGTGAAAGGGTAACATCTTGATCTAAGCTTTCGTTGCTGGCTGTACATTAGTATTTAGTACTATGTGCCAACTTCAGATTGCAATGCTTTATGGTTGTTTCTAAATTCAATTTAAGTATCAGTGTGAATGACATTTCATCACATGACAATATCACGTCTTAGTTACTATGCAATTTGAACTATGGATGCTTTTTGGTATGGTATAAGGTATTAGACACATTTAGATCACAAAAATTGTTGCATAAAGTGAACTTTCGAAGACATTTGAACATGCCTTGATTAATTGCCACGAATGGTAATAGCAATATTTTATAAATTTTCCTGACAATCAGTTACTATTAGAATGAAAACTTAAATATTGTGTGGTGTGGTATGTTTAAACTTTAAAATATCACAAAAATGTATCTCTTTTCCGCAAACAAAAGCAAATAGTTCTAGAAACTATAAACTAAGGGAAAGCAATAAACAGTTTATCGATGTGTATTCTATGCATATTATACGTGCATAATTATAAGATTCGCGATCACTTTATGTTCAGGAATATCGCGAGAAGTATTAATTGATGCGTAATTTAATCTATTTTATTGTGCCATGAAATAGCCACAATAAACATCTGGTAATAATATTCCTAATAAATACATCTTCTGCTCGGATTACACGTCGTTTCGAGTACTAAAAACTATTACGGGATTAAAATAAATGCTAAAACTACTAGTATAGTACATATTAGTATTACCTATATTATCTGTGCTAAAAGGCAAAAGTTTTATTGTCTTTAAAGTGTTATGTATTATTCTTATTTTATATGTGTTTTATCTGTTGTAAATATTATGTGTCTAGATTGTGTTTGACTAGTTAATTTTGTAATTTGTAATGGTAATAAAATGTTTCAATATTTTTAAATGTGATGATGATTGTTTACAGTTTATTACGTCTCTATGTAGAGCCTATGAATTCAATTTTGATTACAAAATTAATGTTTTTACCAGGCTTTTGTTGATTGTTTTATTCAAGAGAAAAGCATACCTACTATAAGTTATGTATCCAAAATGTAATGCACCACCACCATAAAATATGTAATCCTTATGTTTTTTCGGGTTGTCTGGCAGAAATCGCTTACAGCGATAAGACCGCCCTCTGTACATATTATAACTTGTATCATTATTTTTTGTATTCTTGTATTTTTGTGTGCAATAAAGAATTTTTCATTCATTCATTCAACCTTTTGAATTAAATAATTATTGTAAATACCGTACACCTAAGCGTTTATGGATTTATCGTGAATCTTTTAAATGAGTATTATAATAAATAATAATCTATATAAATTGATGTGTCCTTTTTTAATATTTAAATTAATGAATTCCTCGAAAAGGTGCAAAATATTTAAAATGCAAACATGTCAAGGTCTGAAGTCAGAACCTGAGGTCAAAGTATAATTCTTAAATAAGTGATGCTTAATTTATTATTCGTGACTTATGTTATTGTTTTTTAAAAGGTTTTAACTTTATATAATGTAAAAAAAAGTAAAAAATTATAAGTTTTTACTAACATTTTCTGGATCGGCGTATATAAGGCAATTACTAGATAAATTTAAGCCTATAAATTTAGGTATTGTAAAATATGTATAAAATTATGGCATAGCCTATTTAATGTTAGTTTTTATATTTTTAGTACAAATTATAGAGCTTTGAACAGTTGCATCAAAAGTTGTAAACTTTCTAATATTTTTCTAGTTCTAATTTAAAGAAATATCTTGTAGAAAGGTATTTCGTTTTCCAATTTAATCTGTGGACCTACGAGGTTATGGCATATCCATAAAACACATACACCGTTGCACTATTACCGGCACATTATTCACATTAGTTAGCAAAAAATTAATAGTTTGTAAAGAGGTTAATGCTCATGATGACACGTACGGACATCGTTGATGTTCTAACGTTATTATTACTTACTCTGTAATAAGATGGTAAGTAGGTACTGGGTTTAATGGTCAGAGGTCTTAAGAACACTATTTATTTCTGATTATGGGAAGCTATTTGTATATTTATTGGTATCGTACAAAATGTTACCGTGAATGTTTTTCTGAAGTATGGTAAAGACTAAATAATTAATTAGAGATCTCTTAACGTCGCTCTATATTTTATTTTTCAGTAGATTGTTCGTAAAAGCAGATAGTGACAAAAAAGAAAAAACGTCACTTTAATTCCTAATTATATTCCACCAACATTCGAAGTAAGGGCCTCTTTTGCTATTAATATACCACGGAGGCGGTCACGTTAAATTAATAGCTGTTTCATAAATCCCAATACAAAGCATATTGAATGGTTCTATTCATAATAATTAATTGCCAAAGAAAACCTTCAATCAAGACCTGTAATACATCAGTGTCTCCAAACGAATAACGTAAATAGGTTAGCCGAAGTCGGGTGAACGGACTGAAACCAGTTTATAATTAAGAACACATTTAAATTCATTAAAAATCGTTAAAACCGAGACGAAAGCCGGCGACACCAGTTTACATGCAAGTACTTTATCTGGATTAAAGGCCATTTCGTAACTGTAATAGATGAATAGTTTTCTGAGTAAATGTCTCGCTTTTTTACCTTTCTCCCCTTGGTTGCCTGGCAGATATGACCACTAAGTGATAAAGCCGCCGCATATTATGTGCGTGTATTTGATACATACTTTTCGGTACCATGTTGTTTATTTTTATTGTTTATTTATTTAATTGTTTGTTTATTCTAACTAAAAGAAAGTAACAAGTTAGTATATAATATAGTTTTTAATTATTTTAAGTACGCTTGGATATCGAAAATCAAATAAATTTTCCTATTCCAAGCCAGCGTGGGCTTCAAGCGAATAGAGTGAAGTTGAGAAATTATGCCATTATAGATACTAATTTTATAAAGTTCCGCTAGTATAGTACATTTAGTTTTCTGTGGAGCTAAATCCTATATATTTGTTATTTAATTCCTGCGGAAAAGTACAGTTAATTTATTAAAAATGTGTATAAACTTAAAGGTACTTTTTGATAAATATTATTAATTAAAATTGTAATTAATTGGTATTCTGCAGATGAAATCAGAAATATTTTTAAAGCTCTTTATGAAAATAGTGAATTATATTGATCGTTTGTCTATCTAGACTATCTTTCTATAGACCTTTCCTCAGTCCTCTATAGATGACTTCAAAATGTACCTACTATAATAAGTAATTATAAATAAGTAAGTATAATAAGTAATTAGAAAACAGAACAATTATTTAATCGTAAATTTCTTCATGAGCTTATAGTTGTAGACACTGTGAGTACTTTAGAAATAAAGCAATAAACGCAAGTGTACAAACGCCCTAAACCAAAATGCATAAACGTTTAAGCGCTATTAAGATACAGCTGCAGAAAGACTAACGCGAAATATTGCTAAATATTACCATTTAAACATATTTTATTTTTATTGATAACCACTTTCAAAATGTTATCTCATTTTCGTTATTGCTAAAACTATAACATTATTATAAATGGCTTTAGATTTACATAATAACACGTAAGTTGTAATAAAATATTCATAGCGCGTAATAAAAGCGAAAATTTGCGCGCATCATAGAATTTATCTTACTCGTGAATAGCTTTAAGGAAAGATGGGTTCACAATTACGAAGCTCTTAAAACAATATTGAAGAGGGGAATAAGAATAAAAATCAATGAACTTAACCAATACTTTTGTTACAATTAGTTATACAGAGTAATGAATTTTAAATGAAAATAAGCTCAGAGAGAACCATAGGTTCTAATAGGTAATAGGAAAAGTGCAAAGTTAGATCCCCAAATTTAAGTTCAGTCTTTTTATTATATACTGTACTTAGTACTGTACTTTTACTTTTACTTTTCTGTACTTTTTATAGTGGATATTGTATTGTGTGAAAAATGATATAAGCATGAATAATTTGATGAAGTTTAATATTTATCGAATAGATGGAACTATCTCCATGTAAACTCGTACGTGACACACAAAGCTTACAAAGAACAAAATGAATGAAATACGGAAATGGACAATATGAATAAAGAAGATGTAGGTGTATATATCTACATTATTCCCTTTTGCCTGTACTTTACTGCAGACATTTATAATTAAAAAACTGAATGAAAATTACAATTCGGTTAGTCCATTATCGTAAAGCAGTTTGTTTATTGACGATGCAATCTTGTCACTATTCACTTACACAAATGTCAAGGCGAGGTTTTGTTCTTCGCTCAACATAGGAATATGATTTAACGCGTATTTGATTGAAAAATATTATTGATTTGAATCTTTGCTAATGTTTACCTAATTACCATGAGCAGAATAGTGTTATCGTCAAAAATGTCTCATGACTCATCGTGAATTGATTTGATAAAAATGTTAAATGTTAATTTTTCTATTTGACAGGGAATTGACATTATATTATTTTTGTAACTCGTAACATTAAGCTGCAACTTTAATCTATGATCCTTTTAACACTAGGTCACTTAGCAAATTATTTGTAACATTTAAATGTAGCCAGACGCTCATGCGAAACGATCCTTAGATATTGTAGCAAGCCTTTCATTTAAAATTTCACGATAAACACAAATTACGTACCTATTACCTTTGTTAATGCCCACTTATGACTTAATTAAGCGACTGCTGTAAGCCCTCATTTTACGAAATACTACCGTTGAAGTAATGAGATTTTCGATTCGATTGCTCATGTTATTGTTCTTGTTCCAATAAATATTAATAGGCCTTTAGCAGCCAGATGATTAAATAATTACGGACGTTAAATTCTTCTGAGTAGGCATGCACGTAATGTATGTTTGAGGTACTATAAAACCTAATAATATACCATAAACTAATACCGAAATCGAATGGGTATTTTATTATGCTGGAATATAGTCAAAAGATGTAGAAAGAGAAATAACCTATTAACTGTGAACTGGACGTTGGCGGTGCCTGTGGCGGTGCCGATTGCATCCTGTGTTAATTTATTAAATTAATGATAGCTGAACTATTTAGCTTTTAACTCAATGTGAACTAAGATAGTACTAAGGTAAAGGCTCCTAATACGGCGGTAGTCAAAATCGCTCCCTAAAACGGTGGTATTTCTATTTTCGAGTTTTATTCCTGTTTTATTAATTTTAAGTACACCAAAATGTAAACTATTTATTCCAAATTTATTACTTCATGACTTAACTAACGTTTGCAAGTATAGCACATAGACAACACAACAAGATCAATCAATCTGTGTAACGGCATCGACATGAGAGGTGTTTCCATACAAACGTGAAACAACAAAAGTAAGTACACTAATATTTATAAACTAAGTTTTTCGTATTAATATGCCGTTCAAGTTTGTATATGTATTGTTTATTGCATTTTCCTACTATTACACTCACTATTTAAATAGCTTGTTTCATATTTGTAAGTCATTTTCTACCCAAAAAATAAGAAATAAAATACCGCCGTAATACGGTACAAATTTTATAGATTAATCCTAATACGGTGGCATAACTCCGAAATAGGAAAACTACTGGGCATGTTTAATTGTTTATAACTTTCATTTTATTTACTTATTGAATTAATTCCAAGATTAGTTGAAATAATTATTAATCTGATAAATTAGAAACCATATTCTGCGGTATGTGTTCTTAATTGGAAATCCAGTTAAATATGAAAACGGTTGAGTACAAAATGTTTGTTTCTTAGAAGGGGTAAAAATAGGAAGGTGTATTTTAATGTATCACAAATCATTTATTTTGTATAACTGTTGATTTGAGTTTTACACATCTGAGCCAAAAAACTGTTATCATTTGATTAAGCATTTACATTCTCTTGTTTATCGAATTTTTGATGGGTCAGAATTAGGATTATTAAAAACACGAGTAGTTTTCCTATTACGGTGGTAGATATTTCCAGGTAACTCTGTATTAGGTTATATGATCTCCTATTACGGCCCTAATATAATAGAACTTAAAATTACCAGATTTAGGGTTGCGTAAATAAATAAGAAGTTTTGTGTCTTTTTTTGTGGATTCTTATTTGATATGCGTGTTTTTTTTTTCGATAAAACTAAAAGCATAAATGAAACACATTAAAAATGAATCAACGTAATCAAACCAATGGTCAATGAATAAAAAACTTACAATTTACTTTACTAACACATTCCTATTATTTAACAAATATTATTTGTACGGAACTTCAATGAATATAATTTCTGACCCTCCGTATTAGGAGCCGCCTACCGCAGTATTAGGCTCTGACCAAAATTATACCTCCGTGTTAGGGAAAATCGACCTGACTATTTAAATATTTTTTTAAAATAAGAAATATCATGAAAATAAACATAGACTCAACAGCAATACAAAATTTAAGTTCCACTTTTAACGATAAAGTGGTTTGGCACCTTTACAAAGACTTACAAATGCTTATTTTTGATACTTACTTTCAAATGTTGCGAAATACCTCCGTATTAGGTGCTTTTACCTTATAAGGCATTTTGTGCTTGAACTTCCATATGGTTATTTAGAAGGTTATCTTGTGCATTAGGTTACGACTTGCCGCATAGATACAATTATTTATCCTTAACCTTCAGGTTCCAATAAATATCGTACAAACTTCCCTTTAGCCAAACAACAAAACTATAGACATAGCGTAGTTGAAAATAAACAACTTCTCATTCTTATTCTTATAAATTTATAAAAATTTAACTTCTCATTCATTAAAATAATAATATAAAGGCAGGAAGTGAGCGGTAACGAAGGCAACGAAACAATACGATTGGCAAATAATGTGCGCGTGCGCGGGCGGTTGATTCACTCTTGCTCATCTTAACAACATGGTGATTGTGAATGAATTTGAGCTTTGAATTTAATAATTAGTGACGTATATTGGTACAGTGTATAGAAATAAATAGAAAAAAATAATAAAATCATACACAAGGGTCAAGGAAATACTTTGTATAATGTATTATAATTAAACTGTAATTGGACTCGGCTGCAGATTTTTTAATAATTTTCCAATAACTGTAGTAAATTGTGTCGTCCTCTCTTTTTCATGTGTGGTAGTGTAGAAACTAAATGCAACTACGTATATACTCTATAAATAAAAATACATGATGCAAACAATCTTATATATAAAAATGAATCGCAAAATGTGTTGGTAAGCGCATAACTCGAGAACGGCTGAACCGATTTCGATAATTCTTTTTTTATTATATTTCTTGAATTACGAGGATGGATCTTATGTAGAGAAAACGTAAACATGTACCACGGGCGAAGCCGGGGCGGACCGCTAGTAACAAATAAAATGATGCTTCGCATCGTCGTGCAATTCACGACACGAAGTTCGTTCGAATACTAAATTGCTTACTACCAGAGTCGATATTAGATAATACATACATTGAAATAAAACATCAATCAACTAGAAAAATAGAATTTAATTCGTACTTCAACCTATGGCAAATACATTACAACATTTATTTCCATAGAATAAAAAAAACGAAAGGATGGATGGGTGTGATCGACCAGAATATTCAGAAATCTAAAAGGCCTTCTTCTACCTTTTTTCTAGACAGTTAAGATTTTAAATTTGTAGTTCATAGTTACATATACATATAATATGTTATATATAATAGTTAGATATACATATAATATGTTACTAAATACTAACACCAAACAGGGCGTTGATTGTAACACCAACGCGATCACAATCCGTGTTGACCAGGCAATCAAGATTTATTAGTCCTTACTTCAAGCTTCACTTTACAAGGAAAAGAAAGGGCCCATGATACTGAATAATTATTATTTATTATTCATAAGCCCTCAAAGTCAGTGTACCAACTTGGCAATCAATGGATATAGCCAGTTTATATCTCCAAATATGTTTGAAAATAACCATTGGAAACATTAACTTGAGATTATGTCCCTGAAGTGTGCCTAGCGTATGCTATCTAGGATATAATCTCAGTTTATGAGGATCAAAGTACGGTTACATTGTTGCTAATAGATAATTTTTGTTTGGTAAATGGATGAGACTGTAGTACTAAGAATATAGGTAACTAGATTTCCGCCCGCGGCTTCGCCCCCGTTTGCAAAGGAAAACCCGCATAGTTCCCGTTCCCGTGGGATTTCCGGGATAAAAACTATCCTATGTGTTAATCCAAGTTACCCTCTATATGTGTGCTAAATTTCATTGTAATCGGTTCAGTAGTTTTTACGTGAAAGAGTAACAAACATCCATACATCCATACATCCATACATCCTTACAAACGTTCGCCTTTATAATATATACTAGATAGTATGTGTGTTAATTTTGACTTTTAATTGTGGATCATATCAAACTAGCCGATAGCCTGACCTTAAAAAACTTATACTTAACAACATTAATTGACTTCGTTTAGAAGCGCTTTTGCATCATCAAAATACAGAAAAATCATAAAGATAAATTGACCACCTGTGCGGAAATTCGTTATTTATTCAATTACGAATCAAATTCGTTATTTATACAATTACGAAATCAAAGTACGGTTACATTGTTGCTAATAGATAATTTTTGTTTGGTAAATGGATGAGACTGTAGTACTAAGAATATAGGTAACTAGATTTCCGCCCGCGGCTTCGCCCCCGTTTGCAAAGGAAAACCCGCATAGTTCCCGTTCCCGTGGGATTTCCGGGATAAAAACTATCCTATGTGTTAATCCAAGTTACCCTCTATATGTGTGCTAAATTTCATTGTAATCGGTTCAGTAGTTTTTACGTGAAAGAGTAACAAACATCCATACATCCATACATCCATACATCCTTACAAACGTTCGCCTTTATAATATATACTAGATAGTATGTGTGTTAATTTTGACTTTTAATTGTGGATCATATCAAACTAGCCGATAGCCTGACCTTAAAAAACTTATACTTAACAACATTAATTGACTTCGTTTAGAAGCGCTTTTGCATCATCAAAATACAGAAAAATCATAAAGATAAATTGACCACCTGTGCGGAAATTCGTTATTTATTAATTCAATGGTTTGATTATTTTGCAAACATATTATTTATTTGTAATTGCTTTTCATTACCATTCATGATAGCTTGTTTTGTTACGTAATCATTTAGATATGACTTATTTATATAAGTACAACGTCCACACCCATAGAAGTAAAAGTAATATTATTAAAGAAATATGGAGCAAACACAAGTTATTTCATCGAATACAGCGGATAAGATCTAGGAATACTAATAAATAAATCTAGATTATCCGCTGTTACATCTAATCTCTACTTGTTTACATACTAAATATTAGTAAGGGGCTGTAGAAACTGTATACCAATATTAAATTTCTAGCTTTCCGCCGGCGGCTCCGCCCGCGGTTTCAAAGAAAAATTCGCATAGTTCCCGGTCCCGTGGAATTTCCGGGATAAAACCTATCCTATATTACTCGTGGATAATGTAGGTAGCTTTCGAATGGTGAAAGAATTTTTAAAATCGGTCCAGTAATTTATGAGCCTATTCTTTCCAATCAAACAAACAAAGTTTTCCAGTTTATAGTATTAGTGTAGACAACTATAGAATATATAGAAAAAAGTTCAGAATCGTTTGCCTACTGTAACAGTTACAATGCATTATTGTATGCCTTGAACTTTTTAATCCATTCTTCAGAAAGTCTCAGTAAATAATTGCTAATTACATAATACTATATGTATGAGTGTCGACATAACATCTTTTCTTAAATCCTACTAAATATCTGTTAAAGAAAAATAACTTCGTATCATCTTTATATGTATGTTGGTCTTGCAAATTAGATAATTTTAAAACAGGTGTTTAAATACGGGGAATATAAACGTTACAAATTATTTCCCACAAAATATATAATTATAGGTAACAACAAATTAAAAGATAAAATTTGTATTCTTATCTAAATTAAAATAATTCATGTGGCAACCCTAACCTTTAGGATGGCTATCAGTAAACTGTAAATATATTGAAGCACCGTACTTTGCTATATATTGTTAGCTATCTCATATCTATTCCATTTATTACACACGACAGATCTTGTTAATTTCAATCCAACGATTCTACATATCAATAAATAATTATCGTCGTGTTGCAAATGTCGTATCGTTATGTTAAATTGTAAATATAAGATGATATTAATATTTGAACAAATTAGCATTCCATGATTGTAGAATTTATCTTCCACGTTTATAAATTGATCCAGATCTAGCAGTTTTTAAGTTATCAATATAATTAACGTTTCTGCATCTCTACATAGTTGATGTTGTTTTTGGTTCAAAATCGTTTTATCCTCTTATATTGTAGAGACGAAAAGAGCATATAAGATACATTATATTTCTTTGTAGAGGATAACAAACAGAACACAATGCAGTCCGTTTATCCAGAAAACTCTTCACTGTCTACTGCAGTTTTCTGGATAGCCTGACTCCGACATAACTCAAAGCCCTTCGCGGAAGCCTATGCGTAAACATTGTCCCTTTAAAACCTTTGCTCTTTATTGTGCCAATGTTTAACAATCTTGTTTATCACACCACGTGGACTGAAAAGTGATCATTAGTAATGTAACAATTACCGTCCAGTTAAATGTTATCAATAAATCTTTTGTCTAGTCTCGTAACCTTTGGCGGAGTCAAATTACAGAGCGCGTGGTAATTGAGCTCTTACTTACAAATCGACTGACCCTTGACACTTATATATCAATTGATATGACGTTATGTATGAAATATTGCCCGAGGTTTCGCAAAGAATTGTCTCTTGGGGTTATAGGCAACTGTTGGAGTTTTTCGTGCTAATAAAATGCGTAATTAGATCTATGATATTATATTATATCACAGTATTACAATATTATTTATATATTACGCATTTTATCATCATTATTTTTTAATTAGCATCGCTTAAACTTATTATAAAAAATAATAAAAAATTGATCATTATTCGAATGTATTCGGTAATTTGTGCCGAAATACTTATAGTGTACCCTAGTTTTACATACCTAAACGATAAATTAGACTTTAGGCTAATTTCAAAGTGTACCCAAAAATCTATTATTAACCAACCATAGACCATAGTTTGTAAAATAATGAGCGCAGGACACCCACGTATTGAATTTGTGAATGGTCCGCCCACGGCATCTCGGAGGTCGCCAACTTTCATTCATCCGTTGATTGTCACATTGAAACCTTTTGCTATCTAAATAAACATCTTGAACGCATGATGGTAATGAATCCTTGACCATAACACTGGGAATTATAGCAATAAATTAGAGCGATGAGAGGGTTTTGTTCGCGGTTTTAAAGCTTTTAAAGGTTAATATGATAATGTTAAAAAAAGCATGCAAAAATATAGAACAGTAGACGAGTATTGTTATACATATTACATTGTTTATTTTAAGTTGTAAATGTACCTGAATGAAGCTTTGTAGGACTACCTATTCGTTTTTAATGTAAAGAATTGTCGAAAAGTATATAAAAATATTTTTGTATAATTGAAGAAAGGTGATTTCATACATAAAATTAGATAAGTAGTGTAGGTACGTAGTTTGCATGTTTTTAAGAAAAGCAAAAGTATCAAGGGATAATAAAAGTTGGAAAGTGCGGGAGCACTCACAGTGGGACAGAACTCAGAAGTCGTATAACATTTCATATTTTTTTATTTATCTGCATATATAATCTGTATTAACTACAAAACCATGGGATTTCGTCCTTTATTGCACCATTTGCACCTAGGTACATAGTGAATCATAATAAAGGGTTTTTTTCGTAACCAACACGCCTCTGAATGTTCTATATTACTCTATTGTCATGTAATCTTAAAAATAATAAATTATCTTTAAACACAGACCAATACTTATTCTATTTATTTAAGATTCACTGACACAACAATTGAATTATCGATTCAAATATATAACAATAGATATTGTTTGAGTCATGTCTCATCCGCTATAATAGTTTTTTGTTTATGTCAGGTCTAAGCTCGAGAACATTTATTATCTGCAGCTATTAGCCGCCATCTTGGATTGTGACGTCATTTTAACATTATGGTCCTAAATACTGTTATTATATAATAATTCTTTTAGAATATAAAACACATTTGTGCTTGGATGTTTGACTTTTTTAGTTATATTTTTATTCAAAACTAGCTGTTCTCCACTCCTGTTGGTCTTAGCGAGATGATAATATTATGTAGCCTATAGGTAGCCTTCCTCGATAAATTGGCTATCTAACACCGAAATAATTTTTCAATTTGTACCAGTAGTTCCTGAGATTAGCGAGTTCAAACAAACAAATAAACAAACTCTTCAGCTTTATAATATTATTATACATCAAAAATGATGATAATAACCTAAGATAATAACTCTTCGATTAATGCAATGGTTTAAAATTGCGGAATATTCGCATACATTCGCAGTAAGTAAGTATAAAATGTCCAATATTATTTGACGTTATTGCTAGATCACTATTAATAATCTACTAACCTTTCAATTCATTTATATTGCTCTAATGATATGACATTGCCTCATCGTGAACCTGTTGTGCATAAACTATCACAGGTTATTAAATTTAAAAAGGTTAGGTACAGTATGCTTACCTACTACAGTATAATAAATAATAAAGAGCTAATGTTTGTTGACCTCAATTACATTTTGATGAATAAATGTGTGATACCCTAGTGATACCTATTTATTTTATTGTTCTTTCTTACAAATTTGTGATCGATTATCATGTTTTTAAAATTTCTTCATTTTTTTCAGCGTCGGAGAAGATCGTTTTATTATTTCAACGTTTCATGAACAGTAATAGTTTTATTATTTATTTCAACCGGGGTAAGAACCTTGACCCGCCATGCCAGGTTGTATTGCTAACTCTCGTTGCCAATGACATTAAATTACATCTCCATTTTGCTTAAAGACTAGTTTTCCACTACAAACCTAACTTGATAAAAGGACCAAAATATTTTTGATAAAATGCACTTTTTATTTGCAATTAAAGAATTTTAGTTTATAAATTGAGTAGGTACTAGGTAACATTAAAAACAAGGTGAAAATCAGGATATTACACACGTGCCAAATTCCTGTTCCATTGGAACCGTTTATAAAACACTAGAAACGTTTCAAATCATTAAACTTTTAATTGATTCAAAGCGACGCGTCTATCGCTCAGACCGGGTCCCAAAAAATCCGTTCGTTGACTCGTGCCGAACCGGTTCCCGCCAGTTTTTCTGAATGACCATTTACTTCGTAAGTAAACATAATATTCTAATATTGCGATTAATTCATGGTTAGGTTAGTGTGGTTTTATGAATGGTGCGCGTGTGTGTGTAGTGTAACACACTCGCTATAATTTGCATACTGGTATAGGCGCGCCACGTGTTTCGTGATTTTAAATGGATAATAACATTTTTGACAGGCGAATTTGGAATTTATGGGGTTCTAATTAGGTGTTGGTGTGCTGCCTCTATTGATAAGGGTTGTCTTTTATGAATGAAATAAGTAGATATAGGTAATGAACAGATAGAGTATCGAAAACATACCTATACTTGAATAAATTCCAAGTAAACTTGTGGATGTTTTTAATAAAATTTTGAATTCAATACACAGAAAGAGAGATATACTGTTTTATTTATTATTTGAATCATTTTTAATCTTATACCTATTCGATTTCACTCTATTCCTGCTAATACCTGCTTCTAATTCGACGTTTTGATATTTTTAAAGCTACTGGGGTCAACACGCAAAAAGGAATAAATCGTGTTTTTCAAGATATTCAAAACAGAAGTTAAAAGTTAAAACTTTAGTGTAAAAAATACATTTGTTGTTCATGACATAACTTTCTTTGCAATTGTGTAATAAGGGTTTATTTTAATTTTAAATTAATCGCCTGCAAGTGACTATTGTCAGGGTCTTTAAACAAATTAATTGCCTGACAATACGCAAGTTTAAATACCTACATTATGACAACGCGATGCGCGGCGCCAAGAGTTGTGTAACATCTTGCAAAAGCAAACAACCATGTAACTCGAAAATATGGTACCTAGTAATATTGCAGAATACTTTTAAAAAACTAATAAGATGTTGGATCAATATATTAGATACATGTTATATGAAATTGTATGATCTGTAGTATTGTAGAGTTATTTTGGAGACGGATAGTACCTACGCTGTACGATCAATTTATGAAATTGTGGTCAGATTAGTAGTAGGACTAAATAAAAATGCCTAGAAGGAGGTACCTAAAGATAGAAATGTGAATTGTGTGAACTAGGTAATACCGTATAATAATATATCTATTGTGAATTTGTGAATATACATTGCCCGATAGTTATTTTATACAATGTTTTTCCCTTGTTTTTCCTCGAAACTAAAAACTATCTTCTAAAATAAGATATATATTTTACTATTCACACAGTTCTCAGTTTTCCTCTCAATTTTTTTCAACAATGAAAATAAAGCGCACCTTAAAGAAAAGAGGAACAAGTTATTTATCAAGTCTCTTGCTACACAAGTGAGTAGTGAGCAAAGCCAGAGTCATTTCCGGCCACGAGACAAACGACGCTAATTTATATTCATCATTTTGTGCCCGTTATTAGATACACTACATATATTTTTTTTATATATGTCATTGTAGAAAGTTTCGAGTTCTATAAAATAAACTGAGTTTTAAGTTATTTGTGAATCTTAAAGTTGATATAAGTATGGGAATGATGATTAGCGAAGTTTGTGTTAGATACTGCCTTCCGATGGTAAATGTTAAAAATACTTACGTATGTAATGACGATTCGAAAGTGCTACTAAAAGTAGTCTAATTGAATAAATATATGTTCGAGTTTGAGTTTGAGTTTGAGTTTGTGGAACTGCTAGAAAGTATAAATTGTATACAGTTACAATATTTGTATAAATAAATATGTAATTATAATCAATTATTTCTATGCAGATATAATATTATTATTGATAGGCTTGACAGCTGTTGTTCAGTCGCGAAATGATCGAATCAAATGCTCATATTAGAATGAAAGCTCTACATATTAAGAAATACGAAAGAAACTAGCATACGATGAAAATAAATGCCGTTAAATATTATAATAAACAATTACAAAATATCGCGAGCGCTAGTTATATTATAGGTTCTTCAAATTAGTTAGTAGAGATAGTTTATGGTGCCCATAACATGAGGTACTGTTTCGTTTACTAATTAGGTACTCTACTATCTGTAGGTACGATTACATTTTCATCCAGATTATTCTGGCCATACTATATTTACATAAACAATCAATAAATTAAGTTGACGATAATCGAGCCCTGATTATTTGGACAACATAATACAATGTTTCAAGATATCGATTCAATAAACAGTTGTTTTTATGTCCGTCTATAGACAAAGGGAAGTATGTCAATACGCCCACTTAATTGTTGTATTATTGTAGCCAGACCCGTACCATGATGTTTTAAAGCAGTTTTATTTCGAGTGTGGAAACATGACAGCGCTATAGGTCGTCTAGCGCCATCACTTTCCCGCACTGTTAATAAAACTGCTTTTAAACATGGTAACTAACCAGTTTGATGGCGATCTTAAAACAAACATACGATGGCGCCGTGAAAACGTTTAAGGTAAATTAAACATTTTATATCGTATGACATGGATTGATTGGTGGAATACGGATTTGGTCAGAGCTTGTGCTGGTTTGGTTAATTTTGGCGCGCGTTGTGTTCGTTAACAGTGTAGGTATTTGGTTATCCATGAATTTTGTATAATGGCACCTAGGTATATAAAAATTAAAGTACATAGAATCATCATAAACAGGAGGTAGTTATAAATGTACAAGTACCTATCACTTAAGCTACTTCTAAATTCTTCCTATTTTCTTTCCAAAAAAGAACTCAATTTTTAACTAGGCATTATACTACTTATAGAAATGGAGAGCCACCTGAAGTTACCTATAAGTTAATAAAATTAAGAACCACATTCACAGCTTCCACTCATATAAGTTTTTTAATCAATAACAACAGTTAGTCATTATAGTGATGATAATAAAAAAATCATCATTACATCACATTTTAAATAGAAAATCAATATTCTAAACCATAATAACACCAATAAACCCGTCTTACTGATTCTTAATTCGTTTATCTAATTATCTATCTCGTAAAATTTGAATTTATCGTAAAATTGAAATTTAATTTTTTAAATCGAAGACACTAATAAATTGAGTAGGTGGGAACGAACTGAACATTTTAACTTTAAAACGCTCTTTTAATTAAGATGTTTACTTTATAGTCATTAAAACTCGGAACTGAAATGCTAGGAAGGAAATTTTAAATTAATAATGTTTTGTATAGAAAATTAACTGTTCCGAATATTAATAGCTGTTCTCCTTTGCAGATTCGATTAATTTATTAATTTTGGATATTTTTTTTTTCGATTTTAGTAAATACCCATATGTAAGGACTTATAGATATGCTGAAACGAATCTAGAAGAAATGATATTATTCTATTACCTACGTTATTAAAAAAAAAAATACAAATATGTACCTATTATAAAGTTCGAATGAGCTTCTAACTCAGTAAATTCTAGTAATCACTCCAATAAATTACTATTTAAGATTATTTAACGCCAAGTTGAAAATCTATTGCATTAAATTACTATAAAAAATCAGATCTATAGATCACCGTGTAGGCGTATAACCGTACTAGATGGCGCCACTAATACCGCCTTAAAACGATCTACGGAAGCAAAGCCAATGATCAATAAGGTTTAAATAGTGGTGTTTTATTATTTTAGTAGGCTTTATATTACAGTGGGCTTGAAATGGAAATCAATTAGGTAGTGTGATTCAAAGTGTTGGAGATAATTATAGTTATAAATAGTTAGGATAAATACCGAGGATAATACAGGAAGCAAGTTTACGATGGAGACTAATAAGTATTGTTAATTTTCTAAAATATTCTCTAAAATAATAAGGCTTTTGGTATGTAACAGGCTTAAATAACTTGAAACATAAATTAAGTTCAATTGATATTCAAAATTAGAAATTGCCGCTAAAATTGTAAGCGTTTTTTAACTTTTTTACGTTTACCGTACCTACGTGTCTTTTTTCAAAATAAAATAAATAAATAACTGTGCCAAGAAAAAAATCTGAAATTAACTGGAAAGATTCTCGATATCAATTAACCGCAATTCTCTATCGCAATCAAATTACGAAACATAATTGCATGAATGGGGCGGGCATTGGGCGGAGACGTCCCCCCCCCCCTCCCTCCACATGCGCGCGATTTCATAATCGAAAAATTTGGACAAAAAACGACGCGCGCGGCGCCAGCTGACCGGAAGATTCGACATTGAATATATTCATTTGGATGTTTGATGATTTAGATGTTAGGGAATGTATGAATATTTATGAAGGTATATGAAAGCGTTTTTTTATACTATGAATGTTTAGAATTTATGGTAAACATTATTTATGTACTTAGTACTTACCTATATGCAGATAGATATCTCTTTATGAAACTGCATGCAAAATTTTGATGCAACAATATTTGACTCCTTTTCACTAAATAAAGCTTGGCTAATTAAATCTCTACATAAAATTATATTAATTTAAATTCTAAAATTTAGATTTTCTATATGGTTGTAGTAAATATTGTCACTCAATTTACATCCAAGAACGCTTGGTTCCACGTAAAGTCGTGTGAAAAGCTTGTTTCATACAGTAGCTATCGATTGCCTATAATTTATATTCATTTGATTGTCGTACATTGTTCCCTTGTCTTCAATAAAAATACGTAAGCGGTAGGGTGCCTATTAGTAGTCATATAGGTATTTGTTGTAACAAAATGTAGAATTTAAACTTCATCAATATTTTATGTGGCGCCAGAGATTGTAATTATAAGTCTTGAGAAATTTTATAAAAATGTAAGTAAAGATTTTATCTAATTGCCGAATCACTTGAACTTAGAAGTATAGATCTATGGATGAAATATAATATTTATTGGGATTATTTTTATGTAGGTACTTACTACAAAACCTTCTATAAATGTCGAAAACATTGATTTTTTTGGAGTTTCATGAGTGCTCAGTTGAATTAGCACAGAAAATGTCTTTTGTATCGCAGGCATTCAAACCATCCATAAACGAATATTTTTTACACAGCAATCCATCCATAACTTATGTGTCTGGACACGTTCATTTTTGCAAATTATATGTACAGAATGACTTGTATTCTGTAATAAAATATGCTCAACAAGGTAAACATAGAAAGTTATAGAATTTATCTTTTGGATAAAATTAATTTCTGTTTGTCTCTATCAAAACTTAATACTAAGAACATTATTTATCCCCACTTTCCTTTACTGAAAGTGCAACCAGAAGTGACCCAAATCAACAAGCTAGCGTATCACATAAGCAATGTATTAGCATGTAATAGCATTATAATGTAATTCTAGACAATACAGGGTCCTCCCACCTCCCACGGACCAGTTGCGCATACTAATCGCTTGTAATCATGCCTCAATCTTATGATTCATTGTTGACTTGCTGACCAAATATGGTATTGAAACACTAAATTGTTAACTTTAGTGTTTTTCGAAACTGGTT
This sequence comes from Colias croceus, assembly GCF_905220415.1. Classification (NCBI taxonomy): domain Eukaryota; kingdom Metazoa; phylum Arthropoda; class Insecta; order Lepidoptera; family Pieridae; genus Colias; species Colias croceus. Next base: position 1,345,532 of record NC_059549.1, read on the forward strand.
TATTTTTTGCATCGCTTGAATAGAAACGCACAAGAAGGCGTTTTTACGGTGCATTTACATAAAACGAACATAGAGAGATAGAGAGCTAGAGCAAGAGCATCATTTCGTGATCTTTAATATACACGAAAACTTGTAATCAGTGTAGTTCAGTACAGTACTAGAACATAGCGTAGAATCTTTTCCAAAGCACTAAGAACAACGAAATAGGTAATACTCTACACCAGTTTACACTAAAATTATTCGGTCGTTTGATGGCAATTCACCGTTAAGCGAAAACACGTGCTTTTGTTCAAATATTTTTATTGAAAATAATATACTATACATTTATTTAGTGCTTCAATTTACTGCAATTCTTGTTAACTGCATTCTTTTATTAGTTTTCCTTTTTCTTGTGTTGTAACGAGAAACGTTGTTCCTGTAAACAATGCAGCGGTATAAAAATCTTATTATTGGACTATTTATATAACTGTAAAAAGAAATAGGTAGAAAACAGTTTAAAGGATAAAATATTATGATGTTTAGATAATATATTTAAGCATAAATAATCATTGAAGCACTGTTAAAGGAGGTACCTTCCCATTTCGAAATATTATTTTTGCATTACGTTCATCAAAAGGTTGTCATACATTTTAAGCCACATTTTTTTTACGTATTTTGAGTTACGTTTAGCTGCATATGACCAATGACCTCTTCATTTTGTTTGCTCACCAATCAGAGTAGTTACCATTACCATAAAAAGCGTATTTGTCTTCTGTCGTTCTTAATTAGTGTGTCGACATGTGTCGAGGATTTTCGTTAATAATAAAGGCAAATGGATAAAAATCATCGTTGTTTACTCTCTTAATTTGCCGCCTTTTACGGTGAGTAAATATTATGAATTATAATGTAAGATTGGGCTTTTATTTCGTTTATGGGAAAGACGTTTTGACAAATAGTACTAATTAGCGACTAAATACAGAAGTCCTCTCAATAGACACGAGTCCCTTTGATTTCTTAGTTTGAACGCTTTTAAATAGAAGTGTAGCTTGAGATAATAATATTATGCTATTACAAGGAAATGATTTAGAAGTAGATTTTCAAAAGGCAATAAGGAGTAGTAACTTATTCTAATAATTTAAACTGCAAACAACATACTGAAGAGTTTTTCCTTTTTGGCTGGTTGTTATATCACAGACACACTAACAGAAGAAGGCTTATAGGTATAATATAAAGAGATTAGAAAGTTTTTAAATAGGTAAATAAATATTTAAATAAAAATTATCTACGGGCAATTATGTGTTGAGGTATTGAACTTTAACTAATCAAACAGTGAATTAAATTTGCAAGTATGAGATAACAAAATACTCAAAAATCCCGTCACAAATGAACCCAGCACCCCACCATGCACCATCAGGAACCATTACAACCTGATTACATCTACCGAACATAATACATTATCCTGCCATGCGAATACCCAGGGTATCTGTTAGCGCCGCTTCTGACAAATGGTGAACTGACCTCCCGTATGACAGCGGCAACATCGAATCATATATAACAAGAAGACAATGCAAGTACTTACTCTAATGACTTGGAGATCGATTTGGGATGTCATCGATATATTGGTTGATGATTGACTTCTGAGAATGGTCTTTTGAACCTTGTTAGTACGGTTTCGTGTAAGTATGAGCTATTTTAGTTTTCTGCAGGTCTGTAGGTATTTATTAGTGTTAGAAGATATTATGTTAAATGGATAATTGTAGAGTATTTTTATTTGTTAACATTAAAAATACACTAAATCTTAATTCTTTCTTACATTATTTATACTTGCTTACGAAAACAATCCTATTAACAGAATAAATCTACTTCAAATCCCATTTATAGCTAAAATTCTAAACGAAGAACATCCCAGGAAACTGACCGCAAACATATAATTGAATCTATTCAGCATTAACGGTGCTCGGCGCGTGCGCTTCCGACGGGCTTATTGGTGTCGGCGCCAACTTTCACCGTCCTCACAATAACACTCAAATTGGTAAAATCATTTTTATATCTTAGACACCGATGTGCGTGTCACGTGAATTGATATAAATGGTAAGCTACATAATATAGGAATACGAATTTGTAGAACGTTTTCCAGAAATGTTTAAATTTTATGTTTTATTATTGATTTGAAATGACTTATGCCCGGTTCCTATATTTGAAAAACGATCCGTTTTAGTTACGAATAGTAGTATAATTAACCAAGCGTAAGCGAAAATCGTTCCTATAAAAAACGTCTCGTCAAGCAACTTACCGACGGCTTCCTACTGACGGATGGGAGGGTTACTATTAACGAACGGTAAGCATATTGTATGGAGAAGACAGTTTATCGCGTTCCTATAAATATTTTTAATGTCATTATGCTGTCAAAGTTACTATTCGTATAGCATTTTGTTTACCCGTCGATTTCGGGCGGTTAAATTCTTACTATTTCATTGTTTCCGCTTCAATATCGAAATGTGGAGTTCAGATAGTGATAGAGAAGTGTTTAATATTATATCGAATTTCGGAAGAAGATAGTGGGCGTGAAAGAGTATATATTATAGAGAAGGAGTGGATTTTTTTGCGACCCTGGATTCTCACGAATTTCAATTGAGATTTCGACTTGATAAAGAATCTGTTGAACAATTACTTCTTGAAATTTATCCAGACGTACTAATAAAAGGAGCCAGGTTAGTTTAATGGAGGCATTAATATTATACCAAACACGTCTAACCTTATTACATACCTAATTTATGTTGTCATTTCAGGAATCATGGGGTATCTCCATAACATCAATTTACTGTTGACGCTGAGGTTCTATGCTTTAGGCACCTTTAGGTTTCTACGCTTTTTATTTTTTTTATAATGTTCCTTGAAGTACGAGGATGGTTATTATGGAAAGAAAACATAAACATGTACCAAGGGCGAAGCCGGGGCGGACCACTAGTATATATATGTGTCTATGTTTGCAATGTAGAAATCAATTTTTTAAACATTGTATTGTAAATAATAAAAAATAAATAAAAGTACATAATAAAATGGAATAAAAGTTTTATTTCTTTATAACTATGTTTAATTTTACATAGTAATATGTAACTACATAATATATGCCAAAGAACTGTCCTGTGATTCTTACGCGACAACCCTCCATCGATTATCATCTTCTATATTATATTCCTTAACGCTGTAATAGGCTCTCTGAACTAAATACATTTTTTACATAAGATTTACATTTAGCACTAACAAATTCTTTTTCTACCGTGTGTCTAGATATATTGCTTAATAATATACAAAAATTAATTAGTTATTGTGTGTTCAGTATTTCAAGGGCGAAGCCGGGGCGGACCACTAGTATATTTATATATGTATGTTTATGTTTGCAATGTAGAAATCAATTTTTTAAACATTGTATTGTAAATAATAAAAAATAAATAAAAGTACATAATAAAATGGAATAAAAGTTTTATTTCTTTATTACAGTTTAATTTTACATAGTAATATGTAACTACATAATATATGCCAAAGAACTGTCCTGTGATTCTTACACGACAACCCTCCATCGATTATCATCTTCTATATTATATTCCTTAACGCTGTAATAGGCTCTCTGAACTAAATACATTTTTTACATAAGATTTACATTTAGCACTACCTACCTAACAAATTCTTTTTCTACCGTATGTCTAGATATATTGCTTAATAATATACAAAAATTAATTAGTTATTGTGTGTTCAGTATTTCAATTATTGTGTGTTCAGTATTTCAATTATTTCTTCATAATATTTGTCCATCATCCTTATTATGTTTGAATTTTTTGGCTGAAAATAAAAAGTTTTCCTGGTAGGTATTTGACCAATTTTTGCATTAAATGTGTTGGTCAACGAAGTCCAACATTCATCCTTTAATTTATTCGTAGAAGCATTAGTCTCCTTACTGGTTATAATTGAGCAATCTCGTCTTCACTCATAGCCTTCTTCGATTTCTGTAACAGAAATATATGTTTGACTTTAAAAGTGTCCGAAGCAAAAAGTAAGCGGCAGACGATTTTAAAGAAGAAATATAAAGGCGTACTTACCGGCGTAATATCCATTTTTAATAAATATATAAACAGTGGTCGTTGTATTGTTATTCTTTAATTATAAATATAGAACTTGACAATGAATCATCAATCAACAATGAATGACAATAATTTGACAACTGACAAGCAATGCACGCGTGCGCGAGAAAAACGTTCCGTTTTTGCTTTCTGTGTAACGCATTAGGTTGTTTAGAAGGAAAATTATCACGCAGATGTCTACAAATATATAGTTCTTTAGTATTAGTTCTTTATTAATAAGAAACTTTATTCTTAAAGTTTATAATTCGGCTGTATATTTGACTTATTTTGTCCTGAATTTTGTGTTATTTTAATTTCAATTTGGCTTAAAACGAAACGCACATCTGGGAGTGAAGAGGGCTCGGTATTTTTATGACCAACGGATGTCCGTCGATAGCACGTCAAGAAATAAAATTGTGGAACGGTAATAACGACTCGTAGTTAGTTCTAGAAAAACGGATAGTAGCTTTGATACTATGACGATCCGTTGAATATAGGAACCGGGCATAAATCAGATGTGCAGGGCAAGGGTTAGAATTTACGAGTCATATTACTTCCTCGTCTATCCTGTTTTATATGCAATATAAAACTACTATTATTGGCAATTTAATATAAAATTGTTCAATATGTATAGTCTCTTAGAAGCTGTCAATCACTATATTATGATCATTCAGTTCTCAGAATTTTGAACTCAGCAAAATCATATTATACGGACAGCCGACAGTATGAACACGTGCCTGATTCAATTAATTGCAGCAATTTTCACATTTATCTTTCAGAAACATTTTTGATTCATAATAATTACAAATAAAACATATACAATATGAAAGTGTAGTTTGCAATCTGCAGGATTTTGAAAAATAGGGGAAGATTAAAAAGCATAACGTAACGAGCTTTACCTCAAAAGTTTCTATGAGGTATAAGACTGTTATTTTTTCTTAAAAATTTGTAATTATTATTAGAGCTCCTATATAAATGTTAATACGTGGAAGTTTTTACCAGTAATGTTTATTTTCACACTAACAGAGTTTATTTTACTATCCAAATCATTGCTTGTACATAAATCTTTCTGTACTAGATTTCTCTATTTACACATGGTAAAATTGTTTCCATGAACAGTTTATGTTCGATATAAGTGTGCCTAAGGCGCATCGATATCTGAAGTACTTAAGGTAATCAAAATTTTATATACCAATTTCCAAGGTACTTGCATCACAGATGCTAGAAAATAATACGCGTAAAGTGGTGCGAGAGATTCTAGCAATTTCTTAGTTATATCATGATCTGGTTCTCGTTCTATCTTTATGTTAGATATATAGCTATAGTAAAATACCTATGAAAGAAGGTGCTTATACCCCGCTTCTTCCTATCCTATATTTTACAAACTTCTCATTTATTTCTCAACTAGACTTCATCTAGAGTTGCTTTTTAATCGTCATATTTCCTAAAATTTATCACCAATTCAGAAAGCAATTTTCACAGAGATGAAGCGTCGAACTGTTCTAATATTCCCAGTAGTTAGACCAATATTGCACAATGACCAAGTGTTCCGGTAACTCCGAGTATTACATGACACACAGTGACCTGTCGCCCGTGGTCAGACCACTTAACAAGCCAGCGATACTTGGCGATACTGTTTGCTCGTTACAGCCACTTCTAACGAGCCCCAAAACATTCCCACACTAGAAAAAACTGTCTACAAATTAACACGTCTGAGCAGTGAGTACGAAAACACGAGGAGGGCTCTTGTGCTGACAGAGAGCTGTCTGCCATGAGGGTGTTCGAGGAATCTGTTTCTGGACATTCCTTTTAATGACTTATTAGGAAATATTTGGTAATGAAACGTGTAGTATTGAAGTCACGTTTACAAGTGTTACTTATGAACGATGAATAGGTTAGCAAAGAGGCTCGTCATTCCTCTGTTGAAATTATTAATCTTGATTCACCACAAAATCAGTCCAATTTTGTAATTCCATATTAAAGTACGTTTTTCATGGTGAACCTAACTAATTATGAGTGAGAGCATATATTATATGGGTACATCATAAAATTACTTATTCATCAACGTACCCACATCATCTTAGACGCCACTACTTGATGCGTAAGATAGTTGTTTAATGTCTTTAATTTACATTAATTCCAAATGGACGCTTCGAGGGCCATTGTCGCATGTCAATCGTCTTTTGAAGAAGCAACTCAATTGTAAGACACAGGAATGCTGGAGGTCTTCTTGATAGAATAAACATGTTGAAACGTATAAGTGTGGATACTGGATAGTCTTTAGATTTGCGTATGTGAATTCTTCCAATTAAAGAGCGTAAGTGCTTTAAATTGAAGAGGTTATTGAAAATGTTTTTGTAGAACTGCTTTGTGTAGCGAAATTGATTATCTGTGAGAAAGAGATACTTTAGCGAATGTGAATGGTCAAGATTTTGACGTCTAGTTGTGGTCACGTTGAATAGGAACATAATGAAAATAGGACTCATTAAAATATCAACTACAAAGCTTCTTGCCGCTTCTTCTTTGTAGAAACTGTTTCCCAAACTGGTGGAAAATTATGTATTTTGACTATTAAAAGAGCTTCTGGAGGAAGTCTTGTTGCATAAATGTTTTGCACGTTTTGCACGCTTGCGTACAATTTACTTCGCTACGGTAGCAATCTGTTACAGGGTAATAGCAAAACAAATATGTTGTACCTTAATAATCTGCAAGAAGCAAAACCCAATTGTGTATCTCTGTTTATACACATAAAGCACCGTTATTCCCTGGACGATGGAAGTCGGTGTGCGTTCACACATGGAAGTCATACATTGCGACAAGATTGTTCGGTTGTTATCACTAACTCTGTACGCAAATAGTGTGTGTGAAACCGAGCCAGGGTAACGTTAATGTGATGTGTACACCATTCTTAATCTTTCACTTTGTGCCGCTTAGAGGAAATTAACAGATACAGTACAAACATTATCCCATACTCAAACGGTTAGCGAGATCCATTCATTACGATTTTTAAGTTCTCATATTGGAGTGACTGTTGACTGACTATGTGCAAGTCATTGAGGCATTTCAATTTTGTTTTACATAATTCTGTTGTATTATTGAGGTTGACGAGTACTAAAAGTTTTCATATTATGATAATTTGCTTAACTAACATCTACCGAGACCGAGTACTTACTTACGTAATTTATTAAAATAAATTCATGTGATGAAATTGAGAATTTTCACATATGGCCATGAATGTTTATTTTTATTTGTTATTAGAATTCATTAATTACCTACCTACTCCCAAAACTTCATGGGGATTAGATTGATAGCTTTAAATTCGTTTCAATTTCATTTTTAATTATATTAGAAGTTTTAAAAGAAAAGCCAGAAGGCATGCATAAATCAGTATTTGCTTGTAGAAGTTAGAGGATTTAATTATTGATTTATTGTGCACGGCTGAGGCGCCAAGTAATTGGCGATCGTGTGACACTGGCTAGGGATTGTATAGAGCATTATTCCTTTCTATTTATTGATGGGGGTTATGCATTGTGTGAAAATGTTGTTATTAGAAATAGTATATTATGTGATTTAAGATGTTTTAATTACCTACTTATTTGTACTGTACGCATTGAAATGAAGATATCAAAGAGCAAGATCAAAATGTTTGTTTCCAAAAAGATGGGAATAATTATAGGAATAATATTGCTATAAAGAAGGATGGCCCAAGAATATCATTAGATTACAAATAGGTAGTGCAGATATATAGAAAACAATCTCTTAACAAAAGACCTTCTCTCTCAGAAGTCTCAGGTACCTACATCGTATGTACGCAGGCCCTAGGATACTTGCCATTTTAAAAGCTTCTTCGGGAGTTCAACGGACTACTCAAGATGCAATCGAGTCCTCAACTTCTAAACCAAACAAATATTAGGTACAATATACAATATGCAAATCGCAGAACTTCATAAACTATTACAATTTATAATTAGTTCTTACAACCACACTATCAAACTATTTCATTCATTTCCTCCAGTCAATGGCCATACATAGCTCAAATAAAGATCGCATGTCATGTTCAGAGCACAGGAATGTAGCACCGGCCAATAGTGATGATGGGAAACAAAAAAACAATATTTGTATGTTTGTCTGTTTGTCCGCTCACCGGGCGAGTGACACGGAAACACACGGCTGACCTCCAACAAAGAAATGTTTGACTTGTATCGCTACTAAAATATTGAACGAGTGACTCTGTGTGCAAGAGGATTGTTGTCCAGTGGGATACGTGGGGATATATGAAGCTATATTATAAAAGATAATTTGATGGTTTGCCTAAACATTAAGCATACTTCAGGCTTGTTTCTTTATTGATAAACTACGCAAGAACCATATTATGTAACGTTAATTAATTGTGAATTTAATATTGTACCATGAGAAATGAAAAATTATTGTTCATATAATAGCTAATATCGAAATAACATTGAAATTTACTACTTATCTCTATAAAATAAAGACAATAAACACAAAAGTTTTATCGTTTGATTTGTAGAAGAATAAATACAAGTAATTGAGTACGTAAGAAATTCATATTAGCAACATAAGATTAATAAACCCTAAAAAATATTATCGTCTTGTAGATGTGCACAATCCTTACAGTAAGACGCATCTCACGCTCATATTTGCTCTTGCTCCTAAAATATTTCGGTTCATGCTTCTTCCACAAAGTTCACCGTTGCACAACTACTAGGTATGTGAATGTTCATTCAATAAAGCATCATTGCATTTACCTAAAATAATTGGTAAAGTTAATATGAAGAAATTTGTAGAGATTAGCGAATTAAAACACAAATATGTAAAATGTAGAGCCAAGAAAGTAGATTGTGTTTGAAATTCTTTTAAGAAATTTGAGATTAAATATAAGATTCTTTTTACTTTTTGGTTAAGTATTTGCAGTTCAATATGACATTTTAAAAGTTCATACATACCTATATTACTAAAATAATTATATTAAATAGCGAAGCATTGAAGTTAACGTAACAAAAACTGGACCAATTAAAAATATGACATAATACCAAAAAATACACTTGATAAGATAAAGAATTCCAAATCCCAAAATACCTTTAACTGCCACTAAAATCATATTAGATTTACAGAACCAAGGGTATGTTAAGTGACAAGAACGCTGCAATATTACTGGTATAATAAATAACTAGGCCCTGTGGCGCTTCGCAATCGAAGGAGCTTGTATACCGCGTAATACATGTGTTTTGGTATAATGTGAACGTAAAAATGTATTTATTTAACGATCCCTTCGAGATATTTCGTTCTGAGAACTAATCAGATAAATTTACTGTATTTTAGGCGGGTAGAATGAGATTTCATAGGAAAGAATCAATTCGTATGTTCATATGATCGTTATAATTGTTCCTTTTCATTTCAGTCGTACGTGCTTTTGCTGCCTACAGAAGAAATCCAGATGAGTGGTCCAGGGAAACAGTGAACCTTCGACAGTTTTGGAGTTTTAGGTATACGAACGTTTCAGATGTCCTGGATGTTTCATTTACACTGCAATTCTATAAGATTCTTGGCATACAAATTAAAATTAAGGATTGCAACAACAATAAAATCAGCTTTCATTTAAAGAAAAAGGCGAAAAGATTAAGATCTATGGCAACACATCTATACCATATTAAACGGTATAATACTCTAAATATAAAATATAAATATTTATATAACCGATATTGGCTCCGATAACTAAGAACTCGCTCCTTGATAGAATCGAAATCATTTTACGAGTAGAAATTCTTTGAAGTATTTCAATGGGCTACTGGTTTACAATCAAAGAGGGCCGGTAAGGCTGGTGTTACATTGATCGGATATTTAATTATTATAAAGCTTTAGTGATAGATTAGAAATACAAGGCAACTTTTAGTAGGTATAATCAAGATTACAAGTAGGTATATACATTTACAATTTAAGTTAATCTACACTAATATTATAAAGCTGAAGAGTTTGTTTGTTTGAACGGGCTAATCTCGGGAACTACTGGTCCGATTTGAAAAATTCTTCCGGTGTTAGATAGCCCATTTATAAAGGAAGGTTATAGGCTATATATCATCACGCTACGATTAACAGGGGTGGAGCAACGGGAGTGAAACCGCGCGGAGCAGCTAGTCATAAATATACATGATACTGTTAATTGTTGTTTAACGAACGAGCAAATTGTCTGAATAATAAATCCATAATTTCATGTCATAGTTCACGAGATTTATCTGCATCGATTAAAATTTATTAAAAGCTTTTTAATCCAACGTTTTCTATAGATATGGACATGACGATAATTATTGGAACTATTAAAAAGTATCCCCTCAATAATATTATTATGAAAAACGAAACCAATAATCATACAAGTAGGTGTGTATCTGCCATAGCCACGATATGCTATCCAACATGCAGTGACATTAACTGATAGTATCACAGCCGTTCCAGAAGATAAGCAAATATTTTGATTGCTCGCTACAAATTACTTTCGATAATATCTTAGACTGGATTTGTGTCAATAAATTTATGCTATTAATGATTTTTGTTCGGTTTTGCCATTTGTGTTGGTTGGATCGTTATTAGTACGAAGTATTTGTGAATATTTAACGCGATGCTTTCATTTATCTAACTGTGCTTTTATTTGCGTCATTGTAGTAGTTTATCGATCAATTAAAGTCATGAAGATACTTCACACGTAATTCCTATATGTTCACTCAAGCACACACGAAACGCAAAGAACCCATTATTTATTTGATAAATGAACATTTTCTTAATGAAAAGTCAGATTAAGGAATTAATATAATATATAAAACGATAAACTTGATAACTTTACGTACATAGATATCTCATACGTGATACGGTCATACCTTACGAATTACTTACGAGATACTACTAGCTTACTAATAATTGATAATGAGATAACATATTATGAACAATTCAGCTTTTCTTATGAAATCTTATCTATATATAGCAGTTGCACATATTTATATAACATTCATTGAGCGTGTGATTTTGACATTTTACGGTGCGCTGATGAAATGGCGATCTTTGCGATTGAGGCTTCATATATTCAATGAATGATATTATTGCATTCTACTAACAAAATGTTTGTAATAAGCCGTAAATATATAGAGTTAGTTAGTTTTTTATGTAAACTATAACAGCCGAGGAAGAAATATAAATAATAAAATGTCCATGTATTTCGCAAGATTATATCTAATATAATGGACAGAAATGTGTTCACAATGACCTTATGACCACGGCACAGCTCGGACAGTTTTGTACCAGTTTTATGTCCACGATAAAGTCCTATCAATAGTTGTAATTTTGATAAAATTGTCCAATGCAATAAGGAACGTTCACGTCAATATACAATATTAGACTATAAGCGATACGGCCGCAAATAAATGAATCGAGCCAATTTGTAAGCTTTCAAGTGTCTCACGATAACCCTAATGTCACAGTTGACAGATATATACTACGTACATACAGTTAGGAAACTAAGCCCCCGCGATGAAATTATGACGCATAGCTATAGGGCTGTTACCTTTTTGATATTTAACCGACTTAAAAAATAAAGGAGGAGGTCATCAATTCGGACTGTATATTTCTGTTTGCTTTTTTTCACAGTTGATTTTGTGGTAATTTTGAGATTAAAACCCGTTAAAATAAAAAAAAAGGTGTAGCCTAAATATGAATTTACAAGAAGAAACAATCCGAATTAATACAGCTTGTAAAAGTAAATACGTTTTTATCAGTGCTATATTTCGAAATCTAGTTTTGTAATTATTATTATAATAATTATTATAATTTAATGTACCTAAATTATTTATAATGCTTGATATTGGTATTATACATATATTCAATAATTATTTTAAACCAGAATTTACAATACTTGTATGTAGGTATACCTACTAAATTATTTTTAAAACGATAAATTAAATTAAATTAAAAAACACAAAATATGCAAAAATAAATTAAAATTATTATTATACGAGCATAGAACCTCCACCTTTTTGTTTTAGGAAGAAAAAGAAAATAGTTTGACAGGCTTAGTGCTAGACAAAGTGGAGACGCCACGTATCGATGAAAATACAATATTTATAATTTCTATCTTTTTCTTCGCTAATATTTACGTAATTATGCACATAAATTTAAACAATATTTTTTTAAGGTTTCCATTTTTTTAGATTTTCGTGCTCTTCTAGATTGCGTAAAAAATAGATGCGATCTTTAAACAGACTGGACTCCTAAAAGGTACTATTTGTAGCTATCATTTTGGTAGAAAATATGTCAACATAATTTAAAACTCATACTGCCATATCTATAGAAATTAAAAAATAGTCTCTTTTTAACTTGTAGTCAGATACGGTATTTACAAATATATTTATTGAAAGGGCTACAAACTGAAACAATCGATATTTATTTAATGTGAAATGACATCACTTTAAACTTTTTTCTATACTATGTATCTTTGTCATTCAAAATCTGTGGATGTGTCACCCGCTACTATCGATCCCCCTGAATACCCTCGTAAATACGCTTGATGGGGGGGAGCCATTTCGAACATTTTGTATGAAGTTTCCTTACTGTATGTATCTGTATATTGTGCTAATGTTGTGACAAGCGACTTTTCGTTTCAAATATTGTTTTACTAGCTGTGTCCGACAGTTTCACTTGCGGCCAAAACCGCGGAATTGTGCTAAAAAGTACGTTAACTACAATACTGGCAGTATTTCATGAAAAACCGTTCAGTAGTTTCGGCGTGATTTAGTAATAAAGCACCTATTATATGAAAAAGACTAAATTGCTTTTATAGTTTTATCCCCGTTTGATTTTAAATAACTATCACAAGTGACATTTACTAGTGAGATGTGACACATAATAAAAAATGATTAAGGAAAAATAATCCTACATTTTTATTAACAATTTAATCTTTACAAAACGGGTTAAATATCTTTCGCAAGACATTCACTTATCACGTAACTTCAAGAATTCTGCATATAGATAGCGCGATGATAAGACGCTCATCTTGAAACACCAGTCCTATCTCAACACCATAAATTTATTGATATTTTAATGTCACAAATGATCTGTATGTAACTACGAAACTTTTCTACGTACCACCTTAACCGACTCTACATATAACAAGCAATTTGTGACCTAAATTGTATTGTGGAAAAATCAAATTTTGAGCGCGCTGCACCAGATTATATTGCCTTCTGGATCTATTGACGAAACAACGTGTTTTTCGAGCGAGGCTAGCTCATAAGTTATCGTATGTAATAAAATTAAATGTAACACATTTCTCTTTTTCATATAATCTTAATAATTTATACACATTTTTAGTTTGCGACGGCTATCGGCGCCTGAGGGAAGGGCCTCGTTCGCCGCTCGAATGAATATTACATCAATATAAATTTATTACTGTTGACGTTATGTATGTTTTAAATTACGGATTCGAAATCATCTGGTAATTACCTCGTTGTATATAATAAATTCTAGCATCGAGCTTTTATGTGGATTCGGAATTGGTTTTCTAGATATTCGAAGTTCTTATGATAATTTTGTTTTGAATTTTTCGTTTGATTGGTTTTGACCTTGATATATATTAACTGTATTATGTATAACAGGATAGGTATACTTCATAATAACATGTGTAGGTATAAATAACAATACATTAGTATTAATAAATAAGAAACGAAGGAAAATGGGCCATAGATTGCACTCAACTCTATAAATTACATAAGTACTGAAACTTAGGTAGGTATACATGAAGATCTTTTTCCAAACTAATGACTTCAATGCTTTTGTGGTTTTATAGTATGGTAGTACTTATGGTATTATAAATGCCAACGTATGCATATCTGCAGTAAATATGGTGAAAAAAGATTCTTAATAAAATAACTCTACATTTTAATATTGCTTAAACAAAGCTTAACTTACAACGTATTTGAGTCACCAAACGCTTGATTGTACTTAATTCAAAGTGAGTTCATGACATTCCTTTAAATAAAGAGATTAAAGATAATATCAACAACAAAAATATTTCTACAACACCAAAAATCATATCAAGAAATCTATAAGAATTCACAGCGCAATCCTGCTATCTCAGTCAGTAGGAAGCTACTAACAAATGCAATAAAACTGATAACATCTGGTGCAATTTGAATTACACAGTACTTACCAGTGCTAATAAATTAATTTAATGTATTCCTTTCCGTGTTTACCGTCTATAAGCGAACAACCTGTTGCTTCACTTATTATCCAATGGCAATCCTTGGGGATTACGAAATTGCTGTTTTATGGTAAAATTTGCGATTTAGCTCATGTACGCATATATTACGCGGAAATAAATATAATTTTTATTTAGATTAATATTTTAATACTTAATTATAAATAAAGAACGGTAAAATAAACAGATCGGTTGAAATATGCTTGTTTACTTCGTCTTTATGTTATTTAACTTGAAATTTTAAATAACCTTAGGAAGAGACATACCTTTAGGCCGGTTGCAGAGCTTCACCGACCATAAGTGCGTACGTCAGTCGCGCTTGTCATATTATGTATGGAAATACGTGTGCGTATTGTCGGTCTAGCTATGAACGGTTTTATGAATTTCCATACATATGACAAGCGCGACTGACGTGCGCACTGATAGTCGATGAAGCTCAGCAACCGGCCTTAAACTACTATTAATTACAGTCAAACGGATCAAACAATACAGAAATACATATTAAATGTAAGGTCATATCACTCACAATAATAAAGTAAAATAAGCAGCACAATATTATTCATATTATCAAAAACAATAATGGTGCGTTATATCTATCAGCAGATCTTGATTTATTCGCGAAGGGCAGTTCCCGGGGGAGCAATACCACCACCCGTGGTCCTACCATCTCGCCGTCAGGTGCACAAATAGTGCAATAAAGCCTCCGTTTAACACGATTTATTTTTATAACGTTCAAGTGGGATTTTTCGTTTTTAATCGATTGAAGGAGGTTTATATCAGCAACAATATTTTGTAATAACAATTTTTATAAGTTAGTGTGGTGCTTTAACTCTTAATTAATCTAGTTTTGCAAAGGGAACAAAATATTCTAATGATGAGAGTGTATATAAAATTGAGATAATCTCTTGCTTTCTGTCTGCATGATTAGTCTACAAAGGAAACAAATGATCCAGAATTCTTACGAATTAAATCTTTAGTAGTCCTAAACTAATCTACTCTCATTTCTTTGTTACCATACAACTTTATGTTTAAAACAAGTAAAGGCAACCCACACTATACGTATTACACGCCGCGTCTAAAACGCCTTAACTTCCTTCTGTTTGCAACAGCCCTAAGCGTTATCGCAAATCAGTTCGTCTCCGACATTTATTCATGAGGTACGCATACGCTTAACCCAACATTTATCATCGACACATACAGTCAATTAAATTACAACGATGATAGCGCGATCCAGATTTCCCATACACGCATTATTTATTGCTGTGTAATTTGTATTTGAAGGGTCCACTGCAATAATGATGCGTGTCCGTTGTGTATTGTTTTAAGATAATTGGGGTTTAATTTTATAAACGGTGAAAAAACAAACTCTGACCTGTACTAAATTAAATTTTTATTAATAAAGAAAGAACATGTATCATGGTTACATTACTTTGGTGGATAATCTTATTTTGAGTACTATAAACTAATAAAAAAGTATATAATCTTAAGTAAGTGTTTAGAAATTAGGACTATAATGATCACTGTCCACACTGCGTTACCAGTCAATAATGATAGGTGTCCCAAAGATTGTTTAATTATCTTTTGCTTCTTTAATATTTGAAGCATGAGGAAGTTGATCGTAATAACGTTTCGTTTCAGGCCTACAGAACTTTTTCAGAAACTGCAGGTCGTTATATTTAGCTGTTGATATAGGCAGCTTGTCTTTATAAGCCAAACCAGGTAATTTGAATTCTCCCTCATTAATGCCTGCCTTCATAGACCGCAAAGAAGCTGGTGTGTTGATCACACTTGATTCCCATGGACTATAATTGAAATTTCTGTGAAACATGAGACGTGGATGTTCTTTCTGAACTCTAAATTCACGCACAGGTCTAATGGGAAAAGGACAATTTTTTTTGTAAAATGGTTTCAGAAATTCAGTCCAGTTCTTGAATGCATCTTGTGAACATTCGATCACATTGAAAGGTTTCGGTCTCTGTCGAGCTCCACGGACGTGTTCAGCCCATTCTTCAGGGAGTTCAATCCTAGTCTTTTGATTTAAGTAAGCCATGTTTCGGTCACATTCCATGTATGAGTGCCCTCTAATCGGGAATATAACTGTGATAGATTCTAAGCGATTGCAACAGTGAACTAGGTAATGTAACATTCTAAAGATAGTGTAATTTTTGTTTTGACCCCCACATGAATCACAGAAAATTATAAGAGTCTTGGCCTGTACATCAATTTTATTAAATATGAAATGGAAGAGATGAGAGGCCACATCATCTGATCCTTTTTTTCCAATACTCTCATCGTATGCAAAAAAATAAGATGAGGAATCAGCAAGCACATGAATATTAAACATAAAATAACTAAGCTGCCTTTTGTAATATACATCGTTTGTAGTTATGTTAGGTACGGGTAAATTTTTTGAGAAATCCATTGCAATAGCTATTGTTGTGGCATCTTGTCTAGCACTTAATCGAGCTTTTCTTTTTTTATCATAAAATACTTCGGCTCTCTTTTTGTGAGCTAAGTTTTCTATTTCGAGCTTTCGAAGTTGAGACAATACCTGAGATTTTTCATGACCTTCAGGAAGAGAAGAAATTTTAATGTCAAGATGTTTTTTCTCTGTTTGAAATTCATCGCAAGTCGAACACGTATCCATCCTGGGATAACCAAATGAAATGTTGAAGTTCTTATTGAAGAAATTGCGATATGTTTCGTATGATACTTTGTTATTTGGATGACCTTCGTTAAACATTTTGTGAATCTTAGCCAAGTTCAATTCATCTGACAGATATATTTTTTGGCTCTCACGTAAATTGTAGTGGCCTTTTTTACCATTAATTTCTTTAAGAGTATTAATCTGCTTATACATTAAATCAGTAGTTTGATCAGAAAGCTTTGTTTTAACATGTTTGCCCCGTTTATCCACCTGGACAACGCCATGCTCAGTCAGCGATTTCTGAAGAAACTGAAGTCTTCTTCCAGTGATACCATGTAGGGAAATAAAAGCTTTTCTACACACTGGTACCTCGTAAGTATCATCCCCAATCATACGAATCTTGTAGGCATATGATTTATTATGTAATTTCGCATTTTCTTCGCCTACTCGTGGACGACGACGTTGTACATTTGATACGGTTATAAGCCCACTTAAATAACTGTCTTGATCATACCTGGTCGCAAAACTATTAAACTGCCTTATAATTCTTGTCCTCTGGTCTTCGTTTATCATTTTAAAACATTTAAAACGCTCACATTTACAGTCATCGCCAATTTCATGTCCCTGCAGTCGAAGTTTCTTCAAAACATCACTCATTCTGCCTGTCTGTTTTCTTTTTTTTGTATTTATCACAGTTATGTTGTTTTCAGCCATAATTATAAGAAAGAAAATACTTTAATTCGTTAAAGATGGTTTAAGATAACCTTACACAACGACAGCTATGCAGAGAATGACAAAACTATTGGCGGGAACGCCGCTAGTTTGACATTAAGTGAGCGAAATGGCGGCCATTGCAAGGCGATGGACATTTATCATTATTGCCGTGAACACCTGTGACGCTGAGCGTTTTAGCCGTGTAGCCAAATATTAAAAACATATTTATCGCGGGACTGCAAGCGATATTGTTGAGTTTGTAAATGAAATAACAAACTACATATCTCAATCGACCGAATGACATTACTCACTAAGATTTTAATATTTTTGGACTTTCATCATTATTGCAGTGGACCCTTCATTTGTAATATTATGTCGATTTAGTAGATTTATCGATAGGCGCCGTTTGTAAAGAAACGCAATTTGTGCGAGATAATGGATTGTGGATTGTAGATGGATTGTGATACGGTTTTAATTTAAATTGAATAAATTGCATCGGACCTTTGATGGACTTTTTGAACTAGTCCGTTTATCTACATTTTTCGTTCGTTCGTTCGTTTTCGTGAATAAATAAGGATTAACATCTATTAATTTTAAACCAGCTATCCCTATAGAGAAGCTCCAGAATATAATTGAGAGAACTATAGATGAGATAAAAACATATACATGTAGCATGTACAAACACGAAACGAAACAAAGTCCCCTATACACAAGCAATGAACAATTAAAATCTTCAAGTCGTTAATTCAAAAGATAAAATTGAAACAGTAAAACAAAACGCTCGAGCCCAGTTGGATTGTCAACATCGATCATCTGTCACCGGCACACTTCCTCTTCCCGGTCACTCGTTCATTTCTAATGCATCCCATTCGTTTGTAATTGTTAATTATATTCATGTATTACGCCATTCATAACTTGACATTCGAGTTCGTTTTTAGTCTGTGCCTGTATTGAAGCGACATGACGTTAGCCCGCGCTTATTTTGAAAATGGGTTTTTCTTTTTATAATGACTACATTTTAAGGCTCTGTTACTAATTGTACAGGTAAAACCTCAGGTAAAACAGATTGCATGAAATTAAAGTTTGTAAAATCAGCTTTTTCTAAAGCAAATAATATGAATATTACGTTTATTTTAAAATTTTACACAAAACTTTTTTCCAATCAACTTTATACCTATTGAAAATACATTATACCCATGAAATTATTATTAAACTTTATTATAAAACAAAACATTACGGACAGCCCCGTTTTGAGCGCGCTAAACGCTTTATAGGATCACAGCATTATCCTTTCGACACGGTAGCTCTAATTGGAGGTACCGAACAAAAAATATCAAAGAAACAAACACTTTAATGATACGACCCTTCATAATTCTGAGGCGTAAAGGGAATTCCATTTAACATGTGAATTGGTATTAGAGGATAGGCCTGTTATAAACGAACGTTTTGAATGTAGATATAGGTGGTGAAAAATGTTGAAAGGTTTATAAATTCACATCTAAGAATACATCCACAATTAAATTAACATGATAGTGTTTATTATAATTAGTTATGAATTGCACTGTTGAGAATACACTGATTATGACATATTTTTTATTTGCCATCGAAAGTATTTCTTCTTCTGTGACCTTCGTGTCTTTACATAGATCGTATTTACAAAGTATAATTAAGAAATTATGTCAAATTATAATGTAAAAAAGTACACAATCACAAAAATTCATCATGATATGTACAATGTACATTTTGCCAATATGAAGCGTTTAACACGCTCGTTAATTCCAAGCCTAACCTGAATGGTATGTGTCAAGAGAGGCGCGAGCTGTCTGCAGAGTAAGAAAGGCTGACAATATATTATTATAGTTCACCAAAGTCTAAATCAATCTTAATATTATGACGTAACGGACATGTGTGATAATGCAACGTCCAAATTATATGTTTGGGTATAACGCTATGTGCTTAATTAACGTGTTTGTGGTGTGTGCTTTTGTTTTTCCTTTTAGAACATTTTGTATTTTTATTTTTTTATCAATTAAAAATTAAGTAAAGGCATTAATTATTTAATTTTTATGTAGCAATATTTACATATTCATCAAGATTTGACATAGATAATAAGTCTGTAAAATTTCAATCTTTCTGTACCTTCCTTGCCAGATTCTTCTTGGTAGAAACTGTCTCCCGATTTTTTGCATGATTTGATGATTCTAAAGCGCCTTGAAACATGTGCAGTTTAAAGTAAATCTTTCAGTTAATTTTACACTGTTTTCACACATAACAAACGTAGGTAACATATTTTTTGGTATGATATGCCGTAAGACAACTTGCGACAGCCGGCCCTGATTGATGGGTACCTTGTGGATTGTTAGTGTTTAACTAACAGTTACAATCCCAAATAAATTGGATCTTGATTGATGGACTAATAATATTAAGCAAACACCGCTCTAGAAAGTGTTAAGTGGTTTCATAACTGGTGCAACGAAATTGATGCATTGTGTGTAATGGTCTGGTTTATGAACTATTATCACGTGTTTTGGTATGTTGATTTAATGATATGTTGGAATGAATTTTGGTGTTACTGTATTTAAATAAATTATAACAGTTTTGTCAAAGAATTTTGATTTGGTACACATAACGGTGACGTTATGTGGAACCGTTTTATTAATAAATAATTGTCAGACTACAAACTCTTCGTATGGTAAGCTTATTGATGAAAATGCTATGTTATATTAAAGCATTATTTTTTAATTAAATCATTTTGTGTACCTATTTGTTTAACAAAAATTTGAAAAATTAAAAGGCCACATATTGTTAAAAAATAACTTCTTTATATTTGTTTTTCACAATTTAGGCAAAGGCTCACGACCATACAGCCTGGTTTTATTACACTCTGTAAAATAATTCAGACGATTGGCGTAAGCACCACAGATAATATCTAAGCCATTATATTCGGTAAGGTTCGACTCAGGTATTAATATAATTATTAGCTCGCCGGCCCTCTATTACTGTCCATATCACAGAATTGTCTGAGCGTTTAGATTTTAACCATCTTTCTAAACGATAGATGAAAGCTTTGAGATGTATATCTCGAACAAACAACAATGTTGTGACTTTGTGAAGCTTGCTTTTCTTTTTTCATTAAACGCAACATTCTTTAAAACTTTATTTTATACAAACAAACAGTTATTACTTATTAGAAGGACAAAAAAGTACATCCAAGAATTGTTCTCTCAAATTAGCGAATTATTTACACAGAAAATATTGAGTAGATTCAAACTTTGTTATCTTAGGAAAATATTTCTATAAATCTAAACACGATTTAGTGTTTGGTAAAAAATTGAATTGATAGCGCTATATCGAGATTAGACAGCTCTCTCTCAGACGCCCGCCTTAAACTTTTTACTCTCAAACGAAGCGACGGCGCCGGCCATTGTTCTCGGCCATTCGTCGCACTTCACGCTATTCACATTCAAATTAAATGCCGGTGTATAAAATTAATTTGTCTTTTGTCTTAGCCCGAGATGTTGACGCGACGCGCGCAGCGTGCGCTCATAATGCTCCACAAATCATGTGTGTGTTTTCATTTGTTTTTCGTTTATTCGATACTGTTCTCGGAAGGTTGATGAAGTTGTTGAATATGTTCAGTAAAGGGTGGGATTTATTTGTTTGGCACTTTTGGCAAATTGTATAATTGTTTACTATTGGCAATTTAATGCTGTAGCTCAGTGTAAAGTAATAAGTTGTTTAAGGTGTAATAAGGAAAGCAATAAGGAAAGTAGATAGGAACTACATATTCTTATGCATAAACTACATTGAAAAGCCTTTATTTACACAACTGAAATGATTTTTTTCAGGTCTTCTATCTGCAATTATTACAAAACATATGAAAAAACGTATAACACAATTATTCTTTAATTTACTTACTACAATTCTACACATAACTACAAACGCTAGAGCGAAATAAATCTAAATAATTCCATCGCTGGATTTCAACATGTCAAAACGGATGACCGAATTGTAATGCGACTCGAGTGATGACGGACTGTAGTCACTTTTTCGATTTACTAAATAATTCTCACCTCATTACATCTGTGATAACTGACATTTAATTTATCGAAACGCCGTATGGTCATGCGCGGGAATCGTGAGTGACAGGTGACATCTTTCCGATTTTGAAAATGGGTACATGCCTTGGTACATGCCCATTTTACTAACTAAAAATTATTGACGGTGTAAAATACATTGTGGTTATTTTAATAAATAAAAAAACTTGAAAAAGATGTGCAGATTGTTGTGGTATAATTATAAAATACTAGCTTTCCGCCCGCGGCTTCGCCCGCGTTTTCCAAGAAAAACCCGCATAGTTCCCGTTCCCGTGGGATTTCCGGAATAAAACCTATCCTATGTGTTAATCCAAGTTACCCTCTATATGTGTGCTAAATTTCATTGTAATTGGTTCAGTAGTATTTGCGTCAAAGAGTAACAAACACACACGCACATCCTCACAAACTTTCGCATTTATAATATTAGTAGGATTTCTATAAGTTATTCTTTATGCCTAAATTATTTTAGTTAATATAAACATCGACTTAGTGCAAAGATACCCTGAGCTCAAATATTACGTGCACGATTTGAAATTTCTATTTCTACATTTGATTGATGTGCGTGTCTTCGAGTAATTTTATATAACTAAATTTGCAAAATAGCAGTCTCTTTATAAATTAGGTAAAAATTAACTTGGTAAACATTGTTATTGATTGAATAATTTAACAACTTTTTATTGTAATTAATGTTTGGCTATAGCTTGACCTAGCCTGTAATTCACTATTATTCCTATTTCTCTTTTTGTATCAGTCTAATTCTCAATAACTTCATATTGTTCAAACCATAGTTCTCTTACCTCTTTCCTTATAAAGCTAAAACCAGGCTTCAAAATGTTATTACAGCGTTTACTAATAATAATACCCCAACGCTTTAATATCCCTTTATACCCTTTAACAGCAGAACAAAACACAAGACGAAGGTCCAGCCGAGCCGTGACGGAACGGACCCCGCCCTGTGGACCTCGTCTTTAGTTACGTATAATTAAAAACTCAAACATCGACATATTACAAATCAAGATGTGAGACGCCTTTACATAGATGTAGTAAACTAGATATCGCATTTTATAGGGAGTTTTTTGGTATTGATAATGTAAGTGAGAGTTTTGGAATACATATATGAAGTATCCTTCCATAGCTTCAGATGCGGTATTATTTTATGCACCTGATGTTAACTGCATTTTACTTTAATGTAGATATTATAATAATTTCTAATCTTAGTGATTCGTCTGATTAGGCTGGGTGAAAAATCCATTTCTATGAAAATTTTCGTAGCTTTTACAATCATGAGTAACTACCTACATATTACGCAGATTTTTTTCGAATAATTACTACTGAAAACGTTTTGTATCTACATTTTAGGTATCTATAAAAGGTTTCATGTGTGCTTAGTGCCATCTCATTTCAACAATAAATAATTTGAAGCTACGCTTTCAAGCCGCATCTAGCTAACTCTACATCCATGTTATTCATGAATCACTCAGCTCAATTAAGCTATTATGAAAGGATAAATTAATAAAAATCACAATACAGTTCGTTCTTAGAAATTGTTATTGATTCACCGCCACGCCTGTGATAGCTCAATAAAATTATTTTTAATCTTTTCTTTTAATTTATTTGCATAATTGTTCTAGGAAGTTATTCAATAATACGTACCTACTTACTTTTACGTTATTAGTTTTAGGGGAATTAATATAAAAATGACTAATAGGTAAACTCATGCCAAAAAATATTATAATTTTATAACTGACTAGCTGGTCCCCGCGGTTTCACCCGCATTGCTCCGCTCCTGTTGGTCTTAGCGTGATGATAGCCTATTTATAGCCTTCCTCGATAAATGGGCTATCTAATACCGAAATATTTTTTCAAATCGGACCAGTAGTTCCTGAGATTAGCGCGTTCAAACAAACAAACTCTTCAGCTTTATAATATATTAGTATTAGTATAGATAAGCTTTGGTATTCGTTTAACTTTGTATTGAAATGTTTAACTTAGTGTTGCCCAAATTCAGTCTTGGTCTTGCAGTCTTGGTCTTGCGTCTTGTGTTTTTGCAAGACCAAGACCAAGAACAAGACCGCGTATTTTTAGCAAGACCAAGACCAAGACTGACCGTGCAAGACTTGAGCAAGAACAAGACATAGCCTGCAAGACTCTTGCGTCTTGCAGCTAGGACTTAGCGCTATTTCACTGAGTAGTTAGGTGTAACAGTTCGGTGTATAACTAGGTAGGTACGCTTAGGAATTCTATGAGACGCAAAAAACTGTATCAAAGAATATGAAAAACTGGACCTATGCGCATTACTAGTTATTTATTAATCTGCTTGATCTTTACTATGGCTATGATAATTCAAGCTCACAATGTTCCAATTCTAATAGGTTTTTCTAAGATTTAAAGTAAACTTTAATAAATAGTAATAGACTAATAGGTAATTGCAAGACTTGCAAGACTTGCAAGACTCTTGCTGCAAGACCAAGACCAAGACCAAGACTGGGAGCGCAAGACCAAGACCAAGACCAAGACCAGGTGTATTGGCGCAAGACCAAGACCAAGACCAAGACCAGATGTATTGGCGCAAGACCAAGACCAAGACTGGCTAAGTCTCGTCTTGTTCTTGCATTTGGGCAACACTAGTTTAACTGTGCCTATTTTAAATCTGATTTTTTTTTCTATATTCCATGAAAATTATCAAATAGAGAGTGTTGGTGCATGTACATATTTTTAAATATTAGTCCTATGCATTTCTTTATTCTCCATAAATAAGAGTCGTGGCGGAAATTCCGTCTAAAATATAATTAATTAAACGACCACTTCCATCCCATAGTTCAACAACTACAAATTCAACAGACAATCAAATCTATAACTTCAACACTAGCAACACTGACGTAAATCTTGCAGAAATTATACCACAGATTATTCATCTAGCTGATAAGATCTGTTTCAGAGTGGCAAAACAATGAGTTCCTCGCAATCGCATTATGTGCATCGCATAACACTAAATAATGTTATGGTAATGGACAAGACGAGACTATGGATATAAGAAAAAAATTGTATTCGAATGTTGATAATAAATTGATACATCTGGTGACCTTTATACGGTGTAAGTATTTGGAGTATTGTTTTTGATTTAAAGGACTATGTTGAATTTTATATACTAGGTGTGTGTTGACTATAATAGATCCAATTGTTTCAGATATTTAAAAATAAATCTAATAGACAAACAGAAACATTTATAAACTATAATTCCTAACCATGTTCATGTGCTTAATCTATACAAATATTATAAAGAGGAAAGGTTTGATTTTTTGTTTGTTTGTTTGTTTGTATGAATTGAATAGGCTCCGAAACTACTTGGCAGATTTGAAAAATTCTTTCACCATTCGAAAGCTACATTATCCACGAGTAACATAGGCTAGGTTTTATCCCTGAAATCCCACGGGAACGGGAACTATGCGGGTTTTTCTTTGAAAACGCGGGCGAAGCCGCGGGCGGAAAGCTAGTCTAATATAAAGCTCTTGTTACACAATATTTTCAATTTTTCAATCATTTTCATCATCAGCGTCTATATTGACGAACTTTTGGTTCTTGGATATGCTGGTTTCCTTCTTTCTTTTCCTTCCTTTTCCTACAACTTTTGAAGTGCAGGTAAGGTTCAAATAAATGGAACAAACGACTTTTTTTTAATTTTCAAAGTCTCACTAAACCACAGCCTCCTTCTGCTAATCTTCTGTTTAAATTAGGAACTGCATAATATATTAAAATTTAAATATATTTATTGTTTAACTATAAGCTAATATAAAACATTATGCAATAAAGTAGTAAACTAAAATATAACTCAACCAATTTGATAAAACCTAAGGATAAAACTATCTCAATCTATTATTGTTCTGTATCACCGATAATTAAGACTTAGTGACTAGACATAATCGAATTAATTACATTCAATTGTTAGGCCTAATTTTGAATTATAGATGCTTTGCTTTATTAGATGCATTTGTACCCTCTTATTGATTGAGACATACATGTACATATAGATATGCATTTATATTATAGAAGTGGTAACTGGTATAGCGTATACACATCACACAAATATAGAAAAAAAATCTTGTGTATTGATTACTTGATGCATTTTTATTTCAATGACAAGTTAGTAGCTATGTATTCAAGTTATAAAGAGATACACGCTAAAATGCTGAAAATTTTGAACTTTTTTATTTTAAATTTGAATTTGAATTTTTATGTTAGGTACTTAGTCGTTGATCAGCCGTGTCGTTTTGTATCGTTGAGAACTTCTTTCTAGACCTAGACCTTGAAAAATAGAAACATTAAAAAGATTCAAAAGATCCATATTTGAAATATCCAATGACTGTCGTTTTTAATGAAATAAAAACAAGGGACATCACGTGAAGGGGTAACAAGGAGTTCTCAGAAGGCAGTCGCGAGACGTGTCTCTCGAACGACACTTCAAACCTGTCCTGATCAATCCTTGCTTGAAAAACGTCTTAAAATAGCAGCTTAAGTTGTCGAGTCACGAGGTGAGCTTTGGACAATAGTAGGAAATGCTGTATACGAGGATTTCTGGAAAAAGTAAGAAATATTATATGTATGGGCTGTTGACGATTTTGTGATCAGAAATATTTAAAGCGGTTTCGTCAACATCAAAAAATCATATTTGTTCCCGTTGCAGGAGGATCTGATATCTCATAATCCACTCTGGCTTGTAGATGCATAGAAAATAATAAATAGATTTACTTAGTAAACAAAAAGGACGGAGCATTATGAAACTCTTATCAAATTTTTCCTTAAAATGCAATATAATTTCAACTAGGTATATTAAAAAGAAAACAATTTAAAATAAATAAAAAATTTAACGAAGTACACAAAAAACAGAAAATATTCTTACCGTTACAAACATTAAGGCTCAATAAAACCTCCTCATGTGTACTCACCCTTACCGAAGCCTGACACTTATCATCCCGAACAATCCTTTATATTTGTCTTTGAAATGTGATGACAGTGGTACAAATTACCGCTACAAATCTGTGCGTCGTTCATAACGCCTTATCTCGCCGTGATTGATGTGTTTAAATCGCTCTGACGTAATTAATACCTTGGAATCATCCTTTATTCATCGTTGAATGGACTCGAATTAGAGGATAAAATATAGTTGGGAATGTGAACTAGCCTTTATATGTCCATATTGTATTAACCTTAAACAATACCTTTGTACCTTAACCTTTAAATCCTTTTGAAATGAACTCTTGGTGCTATGTCGCGCTCGTTTCATTGAGTAGATAAATAGGTAGACAAGTCTATATTAAAAAAATGAAAAAGCTTTTTTACGCCTTTAAGATTATAGACTTGTTCTGAAATAATATTTAATTTACCATCTAATACCTTATTCTAAACTCTCACATCTAGCATCAATCATGTTAAAATATGACATAAAAGGCGCTATAAACGCACCCAGCAATAATTTAAAGATAACGAGTGAATCGTTGCAAATGGCCGCCATTGGCCAGCTCGGCATTGTTGTTGCAATTTAGAGTCGCTTCAATCGCTGAAATATTTCGTGCTGGGGCATGTCCAATTGCTAACGAGGCTGCGACGCAAATGAATAAGCACCGGCCAAAGATTATGTGATGTGGGGAGTAGATGCGACATTTTAGAATTTGACCCACATTGTTCGACACGTATGTAAGTGTCGTAGTCGTAAGTTTTAAAAAAAGTATTGAAAAATTGGTAAAGGCGACGTAGAAAGCTGAAGAATTTTAAGTAAGTAGATATATAATACGTTAAAATTATTTAGATCGAAAAATGTTCTTATTAGTGAGGTTGATTATAAATAACTTGAACGTAGGTAACGGTTTTATTTAATACTAGCTTCCGCCCGCGACTCCGTCCGCGCGGATGTCGGTCTTTGCGTGGATGGTTTATTTCTCCATTTTGAGTAACTCGGACAATGACATCTTATAAATATCTATTGGACCCAAATACAGCTAGGTCTATAATAATACGCAACGTGTGTTCGCGGTACCTACTACAGAACAACGTCTATGGATAACTGAAAAATTGAGATTAATTTTTTTTCTACGTATTTTTCCAGGATAAAAAGTATCCTATTTTACGCCCAGGATAATAAGGTATAATTATACCAAGTTTCATCGAAATCGAACCGGTAGTTTTCACGTGATGTCTTCACATACAGACAGACAGACAGACAGACAGACAGACAGACAGACAGACAGACAAAAATTTTTTTAATCACATATTTGGGTTTGGTATCGATCCAGTAACACCCCCTGCTACTTATTTTTTCAATATTTTCAATGTACAGAATTGACCCTTCTACAGATTTATTATATGTATAGATAATATTTG
Organism: Colias croceus; assembly: GCF_905220415.1. Classification (NCBI taxonomy): domain Eukaryota; kingdom Metazoa; phylum Arthropoda; class Insecta; order Lepidoptera; family Pieridae; genus Colias; species Colias croceus. The sequence continues at coordinate 1,373,717 of NC_059549.1, forward strand.
CAAATGAATTCTAATTATACGATATTATAAGCTTTTTCCTCATATATACATAAATTTTGAAAATCAATAAATCAAGTAACTGCGACGCAAAACAAAATATGCGTCACAAGTTTATTTTAAGAACGATAAAAATTGGGCATCAAATACGATAAGAGGATTACTTTAAAGGACTATTGAATAAATAAAGCCCAATAAATCTCCAATTACCTAAGAACTTTTCATGTTCAAGGGCGTTTAAAATATACCTACATATTTGCCCACGACTACGCCCGCGTGGACATTGATTGCAATTTATTTAAGGATAACAAAAAAGTTTATTAAAAAAAACGGTACTTTTTATCATTCTTTGAGAGTGAGCGTCATGATCTGCTTAAAATTATAACCTATAGAACATACTTTCTTTCTTTGTAGGTTTCTTTTTTTGCACAAGAATAATAACTTAATTTAATTATAGCCTAAGAGCCAATGATGAAGTTTCATAAGATGATAGTTTCTACCTCTGTGCGCATCTGCGGTTTAATCTTAGGTGTTTTTGCTAGCTTGAAGAAATTAACTACACTTATCCTACCTAATGGATACCGACGCATGCGCTAGACAACTATTGTGTTCGTTTGATATCAAGACTGTTAGTACCTATAAATTCTGTATTTATTGTATGGAATTTGTTCATATAACAGTTAATTTCGAAACCAAACACTTGAAAGGAAATCGAGTGGCTTCGTTGATATAATACCCAATAACACGAGTACAAAATTGCCACAATATTTTCTTATTCATGTAAAAAATTCCACACAATGTAATATCAATTGTATTTCTCTGTTCAACTGTTTATAAGAAGACGAAAATTATTTTTTCTGTTCAATTGTTGACGAAAATGAACGTCTAGTCTTAAACAAACATAACTAATTACCATCGAGTAATCAAAACAATCAAATTTTAAATTGGAGAGAATAATGCGAGATGTTGATTGGTTCTGAAGATAATTGTTGGCTAAACAAAGCGTGTGTTATGACGGCTGGAGAGGCCCGAGGCGAGTGTATGGGAACAGGGAATGCTCAGTGCCTATCATTTATTTTTATCTAGATACAATGTGTTTGAGACGAATTATCGTGTGAGTAATAGAGAAAGAGGAAAAAAATAAAAAAGTAAAAATCCTATTATAACAATGGTTTAAAATAGATTTCAACAATTGGTATAAATGAATAGATTTCTTAAATATGTAGATTTTTCTGATCAAAGGTATGTCCTAATAAAAATATCTGATTAGTACTTGAATGTATATTCTTATGTCGAAAAGAATAATGCTCGTTTTAAATAGAGTCCAAAACTTACTCTAATAACTTACTTACTTTAATAACCGAGAAGGTAGTCTTAGTTTTAAATTTCGTTAAGTAACAGACTGAGGAATTACTGAAGTAATATTACGACACGTTTACTCACTAATTAATTGCGGTAATAGCCTCTTTAGTGCATTCACAATTATGTGAGTGAGCATGGTCCAGCCCTTCGCACCGTACAGTTTCTATGCCTTTGGCGCTAAACGGTTAGGTATAGTATAACTTACTATAAGATTCATTGTAAGTTTCTCGTCCAGTTAAGAGGCATATAAAATGTTGTTTTAATAGTTTTAATGTGTTTGTTTTTCTCTCAGGAAACTTGGAGCATTCTGTGCAGTACCTTACGAACGAACGTATTCTTTTTAGTAGCAACTGCCAAAGCCTTGGCCACAGGCCTAGCTTATGACGAGACCTGTAAATTAAAAGTGAAGCTATTATTTAAATATTATTTTACTTATTAATTAAAAATTAAAATGAATTGTAATAAAAATATACCTATTGAAATCGTAAAAACGTATCTAATAGATAAAATATGTATAACTATTCATGTCATGCATTTATAAAATCAGCTCTTACGAACAATCTAGAAATTCTAAACTCCAGATAATACATCATACATTACAAGCCGCTAATTGGTATAATGGCGTCTTCAGTGATGCAACAGGAAGACCAGCCCTTTCACACTTGTAACGTATGAAATTGTACAACTTGCCCTGGGCGCTAAGCAGGTAAAGCGTTAACATATTATAACTGTAAAATAACTGTAGGAGTTTCCTTACTTTTTACTGGTACATTCGTGCAAATTTTATTTGAATTTGAATTTGGTAGAAATTGGAGTTAAACTTTGCATAAATCAAGAAAAAAATATTATAATTAACATACTTTTTAGTGCGGATTTTTACCGACTCAAAGTTACGATGTGTACTCAAAGTTAGTATGAGGCAAGTGGTATATTATCCATTTAATTCTAACCTTACTAATTATATTGTTCTATGAATCCAATGTTAGAAAACAGGTAGGTACCTACACCTAGTAAAAAGACTCTCATATTTCACGCTAATTTCGTAAAATGGAACGCAAAGAAAAAACTTTGAAGATGATACTTACTCCAACTTACAGATATGTACCCGACTATATTTTTACCAATTCGTTCATAAACATAGATTTCCTTACAATTGTGAGCTTTTACACGTTCCAACAATGTCGCGAGTCCCCTTTGACCTGACAATTGTTGCTCTGGGGACCCATTACATCTGTCAATTTTATTGCCAACTGCCAGCTTACATTAGAGCTGAGGTGTAGGCCAGTCTTCAATGAATATTAATTTCACCTGGATACAAAGAAAGTAAAATAAATATAGGTTTTTCAGAAAGTATGAAAAATAAATAAATATGGAAAAATTTGTTGTGTAAATAAATGTTCAGTGTTTAGAAGCGTTCTTTGGAACGCTGCCTGGTTGGTAAGGTAAAGAGAATATAAATCAGTTAAGTAGTTTTCGAGCTTATCCACAAAACAAACAAATCGACAAACTTAAAATAAAACGGATTTAAATACAGTATTTTACTACTTTAAATAATTCTAACAGCAAAAACTATTTAAGATACTTTTCTAAACAAAAAAAGAACTTTTAATGAGTTTATTCTTTGACTCATAAAATAACAAAAACACAAACAATTCAGTATTTCTTATATAGAAGGAAAAGCTTAAAGTGTCAATGATCCCAACGCAATTGCATCATGTCTTTGTGACAGCACAATTAAATTTATTTTCTTGATAAATTTGACAGATTTGTTACAATAAAACTTGTAACCGTAATAAATCCTATACAATACCGCTATTGTTGCATTCATTTCACAGTTTTATGTAAAAAATAATAACACTTTAGAAGTGTGATTATTATTTGTAAAAGATAAGAATGACAGATATCACAGTATTCATAATGTCATGTTTTTTTACACCTTCATATTGTTTAGGTACTTATAGCAAAATTAATGAAAATATTTATTTATGAACTAACTAGACGTAAAATTTTACGTAGGATCTACCGTTAACATTATAAAAATTTAAGGACACGATTGATATTTGTTTCATTCATCTCAAGCGTCAGATTTAAAGGAGAATATCTGTATATTTCAGGCCCATCGACATGCACGTGTAACCGAATCGCCTACAAAAGCTTAAGACGTGGTAATTTGACGTTGATTTAGGAAGCCTTTCATCTAAGATTGTCTTACGCTTTGTCTATAGCTGCGTTATAATTTATTATGGTCAAGGTTTATAAATCGTAAAGCGGCGGTTACAGCTATTAATATAGATTAAATGGCAGCGATCTTGTTTCGTTTGAATGAAGAAAATATCGTATACCTATATATTAGATGAAAGCTTGGGGAAAAAAGTACCTAATCTATACTTATAAAGCTGAAGAGTTTGTTTGTTTGAACGCGCTAATCTCGGGAACTAATAGTCCAATTTGAAAAATTCTTTCAGTGTTAGATAGCTCATTTATCGAGGAAGGCTATAAGGCTATAATATCATCACGCTAAGACCAACAGGAGCGGAGCCACGCGGGTGAAACCGCGGAGCACAGCTAGTGTAGGATATATACTTGACTTCATAATCATTGCAATCCTTTGATAGTTCATTGTCTATTTCTAATTGTCTAATTCAATATCTAAAAACTATAATTAGATAAATAATACAAACTGGGCTGTTTGATATAATAAATAATAATGAGTTTCTATAAATAAATAATTATGGTCTATACATGCTTCATAATATCTATACAAATTACACGTGTTCTGAAACAATCGCTAAGTTATATTCTATAATTCTAGGAATAAGCGGTATGAATTCAGGAGTTCAGCTTCCTTCAATAATACGAATTATCAGAGATGTTTCTTTTTCGCTCTTCATGGCAAGAAAATATTAAAATTAATTAGCCAAGATATTTTCCATTACCTATTCTTAGAATTATTTGATTGCACATAATATTTAAATATTACCTACAAATTGATATATAAAAACTAATCTAATTTATCTGAAAATGTACCACAGATAAAAAATGTTCTTCCATAGCGAATAGAGCATCCAACTTTTCGCGGCATTTTTAATCTGCGCCCGAGAATGTTGAATGAATTGTTCGGATTATCGTTCATTCACAGTGGAACGATCAATTTGAAGGCTTGTGGACGCGTGCGGTAGCGGGCGCGGCGCTGATGTCATCGGTTTGACTTTAATGTTATTTTCCGCTCAGAGTCGCGTGGGCGAGCCAAACAATGTATGCTGGTGGTACACCTGTTACTGATATTCCAATTATTGTTAAAAATAAAGGCTTAATTTGTCTTTGTTGTTAGTTCGCCTCCTGCGAGATTAAAAAAGTAAAAGTAAATTCCCTGTTATGGCATGGATCATAAAAAATATTATCTATTAAATGCCTAGTCATTTAAAACAGCATAATCTGTAGGGAAACAAAAAATTTCTAAAAGGCACCCAAAATCATGAGTTTGGTACGATATAGGTAGATTTACAGTATTTTTATTTAACTTTCTTAACAATTTAATCACAATCAAAATAACAAATTTCAAAAAACTATCTACACCCGCGCTCATTGTACCCAAAGCCTCATCTAAGTTATGAATGAAGTAACATTTTGCAAGAGCGGATGTAGCGAGGTTATGTCGAATTGGGTTTAGAGCCTTATGGAGTTGATGAATGAACGCCCCTCCCCCGCGCCCTGCGCTCAACTATTCGCTTAGGCATTATACAAATCTGCATTCAGAATATTTTGATATAAATATCAAATGTTATTCGATGTTTGCACTAATGCAGTAAGTATATGTATATTTTAGAATTGTATATTATATTTAAATATTTTAATTTTAAGGCCGTTTAACAACACTTAGTATGGATGAATAGGAAAGATAGTTTGTCCACTAGGTAGGTACTTAAGTATGTTGTCTCGAATGCTGCCTAAAAAAAAGGTAAAAGTGTCTGACATGAGCTTTGAGCCGATCGGGTGTTGAAACTGATGAATGCGACGTAAGAAAAAAAACAGTGATAAATATATGTCTAGTCATGAATCTAATACATTAATTTTATCGAGACTACAAATTATATGTTTTCATGAGTTGTTTTTGAACGAGATGTAAAACATTTTTTTTAAGCATTCAAATCGATGTAAAGAGATCTTCGGAAAGAACCAAACACTTTCGCAACATTTACAACTCAATATTATAATCCTTATAAATTAATAAAAAGCTCTTAGTCACATTATGTCGATTATATAAATTTTTCACGCAGATCAAGTGCTCGTGTCCATAAGAACTTGATGTACGAGGCTTAAATTAATTAGACTCCCGTACCATGTTGTCTTACAGCATTATTACTTCCAGTAAGGAAAAAGGACAGCGCTATGTAGGTCGTCTAGCGCCATCCTTTTCTCACACTGGATATAAAACTGATATAAGACATGATAACCCTGGTCATTTGAAGTTTACGTGCGAGTGTGTCTAAAGTGATTATGTTTATCCATTTCAACAACACGTGTTTCGAGGGATTAATTTCGCTACAGAAGTCATCGAGAGAAACTTTATTGCATGGAAAATTAAAGCTTATTAAGTTTTTATGTTGTAAAAATCTAATTAGTCGTAGGCTGGTGATTATCATCATGCTGAACATTTGAATTTTGAGATAGGCTTTGCTAGCTGTTAATAATAATTAGCTTATACATATAGATCCAATATTTACAACCAGACTAATAAAATTTGCTGTATTTATAGTAATAATGCATCTATCTTTTCCAATAAATTAATTTTAACATCCGAAAATCTTTCATATTCTATCGGTCAATAGACAGGTTAAAATAAAAATGGGAAGTGATTCATAAATTAAAAAAATGCGCTTCGAGACTTAAAAAAAGCGGACTATGATTAACAGATTGTCGAGTCCAGACTTTGCAAAAAACATACTCAATACTTCGTGTCCATAAAATATAAAATATGTCCGTCCAAAGCATAGAATTAAAACTCATAATTTGCATTTAAACGGTTTAAATTATTCATCATGTTATGTCATTAATCCATAAGTTGTAATTGAGGCAATGGAGCAATTTAATCGTAAATGCATTGCCTCTATAACGGGCTGGGAAATGGGTCCATGAATAACCTGGTGATATGAGCTTGAAACTGATAGCTAGACATTGCGACGACGGCCTAAGTGCCTGAGACGGATCCTTTATCACTGTTTTATATATTTTGTACATTGTTAATTATGCTTCAATATGTTATTATCTTGTATACCTATTGGTGATATGAATGGCATTGTGTATTAATATTTTTTACATGAATAATATTTTAGTGCAATATTATAAGCAATAATTGTTTAAGGACATCCTTGGATGTACGAGTACCTCATGACATTATACTATGACTGCATCACAAAACACTCCGATAAGTATCAATAACCCCAAATTGTTTGGCTAAAAATTGAATACTGTAAATATATTAAATGTATAGACTGTATTCACGAGCCAGCATCTAAATAGCCGCCCGACATAAAGTGGATATGCGACCATTAACTACGGTAAAATACGCACAATCCCAATAAACTGTACCGAATAAATCGTGTTATTTCATTATCGTATGACAATTACATTTGCAAATGAATTTCCGCGACCCCGGGTCATATTAAATCGTAAAACTCACTTGTCAACGGAGCAACTAGACCTAGAGCGACCTACCTGTTATAAAATTATATTTGACACTTGCTATATTTACGACAATTTGAAAGGCCGGCTTGCGCCTGAGTTATGGATAATTGCGCCTGCGATATTTCTGTAACGATCAATTTTATTATGTAAGGCTGTAACTATTTAGGGCTGGTTGTCAACGTGCGATTTTTAGTTAATGTGCTTTTATGCGACTTTGGTTATAAGAATTATGTGTCTGTCGAAACATGATTTTACTAAACATACACATATTTGAAAACTGGAAATGTATGTGCACGTTTCTTCTTGAATTGCTTTATTGACAATTATTCGACTTAATACGAATAATATAAGGAAAACGTTTTCATATTGATAGGAAGCGCACCTACTTGACCTTGATTGATTAAAATAATCTAATCAATCTTTCAGGAAACTGGAGACGTTGCTAACAAAAACTTTAATACCTACATTACTAAAATAATAAATTAATTAGATTTGAAAATCGCACAGCTAACGCACGTGTACAACCAGTCTAAGTTATTAAAACTACTGTTAATATTACATTACAGTAACTTTATATTTGTCTGGCAGATTAAACATCGTTCATGTAAAATCGCACTCGGTAACTAAATACGTGCTTCGGTATTTCTGCTTTAGCAGGAACACGACAAAATAGTAAGATGTGTGGAATTTGTAATTAAATAAAAAACCTTGCTGTTTTAGTCGCAAGAGGTGTTAACAAGTATATGGCTGTGTTATATAAATATTTACTGGTTTTATAGTTTTACACTTTTTTATGAAATCTCGGGTGAATATGAAGTGGTTTAAAAGTGTAATGTCATGCTTTGAGTACCTATCGGTTTTTTTCATTTTTACGATTCAATTATAATATTATTTCACAGCTCTAGATTTAAGAAAAAACCAAATACTTAATATATATTTTTGTCAGTGAATTTTCAATTTCTTTCTATAAAATTCAGTTCTTAATTTACATTTGTATATTATATGTAGGTATATTTCTAACATTAATTAATCATCACTGCATCAGTATGATCTCGCCTTAACAAGAGAATACAAGTAAATGGATCGAGCCAAATTGAAACGGTTTTGATCCTTGCAACGCACGCGCCCTTCAGCTTAACATAAACTTGAATTTGCATAATGCATGCGGAATATGTTAACCACGCCCTTGTCAGTGACACAGCTTGAGGCGCGCCGGGATAACATTATTCTTGACGATATCCAATTCTAAGTACTGCATTTGCAATGGACTAACATGTATTGATCGTTGCATTTTTAAGCCGACTATAGACAGTGTGTTTGTGTAGAAAGTTATTGATTATAAATTTGTTTTTAATATTTCAATTACAATACAATTTTGTTTGCGGTAAGAATAAAATATTTTATGCAATGCAAATAATTGTCTACTTATAAATTTCGTTATATTATAATATTTTTCTATAAAATATTTTGTTTCTGTACATATCTCTTTTCTATGCCGAGTATCAATGGAAAGTGTTGTAAATTACGGGAAAATCGCATAACTCCTGCAAAAGTCGCAAACAGCCACAGATAAAATATCAATGAAGACTCGAGACCACTATTTATAAATTCCAACCGACAATAATTATCAATCAGAAGTCGGGCATTTGCTTATCTGATTTCAACTACGTAATTGCAAGTCTCAGTGTAATGAACCCGTTTATGACAGGTGCAGTTCAAAACGTGAGATTGTTATCGATAACTGGCGAGACGAGGTATCCCTAATTGTTCTGGGTTGGAATGTCGGGAATTTGTTATACTATGACAATTTTTATTTAGATAACAGTGTATAAGAAAAATCGTACAAATAGCATGATTATTCCGTTAATAATGTTTGTTTAAATGGTATGTATGAATAAAAATGTTTAAATTACAATTAAGGTAGAGCTTTTATTATCCTCGATTACATTATAGTTAGAAATATATCCAATATCATAAAACTAAAATTATGTCTAATAACGTAAACTTTGCCCAGAACTTAGTTTAATTTCAATGCCTGCGTTTTCGCAGAACATAAACATTTTAATTTATTAGTCATTCACATATCAGTACTTCAAACTACATTAGCATAACCTCTGCAAAAATATCCTGTTTTTTAAAAGCCTATGAGTCACAATTTAATAATAATAAAATACACGTTTTGTAGAAATCGGCGCTACTTAAAATTTATGTTAAGATTGTTAGATAAGCACTCCATTAAGTTAAATTCTTGATTTAATAAGATTAAGAATGGTCTTAATTCATTTAACATACGAAATAAATATTTTGAGTTAGAACATGAATAAAATGTCAATATTTATAAACAAGTGCTAATACTACACGATTAAATAACAGTCTAGATATTAATAAGTTCTAATACTGAATGTTATGTTCTTTGTCAATAATACATAACATATATTCAAAGGTTCCAATACCAACAGGAATAATACTAAACATTTCGAGTCAAGTATACCACACGGCCGGTAAACGTTAAATGTACCCATCAAAGCCTTATTAGTTCTTCACGCGCAGCAATCCCTATTTTCCTGCAAATAATATTATTTATAATACTATAAACCTACCATAAACAACGATTATTGGGACTGTGCTCGCATTTAAGATATTTTAAAGTCTTAACTTCCACACCGAGAAAAGTAAAGTGCCAAAAATACTGTCGGATCGAAACTAAAATGAGACATTTACGGTATTGACCACCAAAACACGATATGGCATAATATCTTCATTGACACAATGCGGTCATTGTTTTTATGGTTATAACTTTATCAAATTAGTTTATCGTAGTTGTGATTCTTACAGGAAAAGGGCATTTTAATTTGTAAAATGGGTCAGTTCTATAAGTTACATATTTGATTCACGTAATAAATTTATAGGGCTGCTCACGCTGCTTCAATTATCGTTATTTTCGAGAAACAAAATATTGTACGCTTCAGATCATCACGTCGCATTCGTTCACAATAAAAGGAAACAAAGAATGTGGTTTGTTAGGTGCGAGAATTGTGCTCGCAATACCTACCGCTTGCATTCAACCCAATATTCTTTACCTGGTAATCGATCGATCTTTTATTGCTCCTTTATAGCCGCAATATATTATATAGGGAAACGCCGTCGCACGTGCGTATAACAGATAGGAAATTAAATGACTCTCATTTAATTTAATCATTCGAATGCAAATAACGGTGCGTTGCATAACAGATTATGCAGTTTATGTTATGAGATACGTGGTGGAACGAATTGGTTTCGTATCGATTATGCATTTTGTGTTTTAGTTGGATATGGTCCAATGTTATCTGTATTTTATATGAAACCTTGATTTAAGTGCAATATCTATATACTTTACAGTTAACATTATACATAGATTTATACTTAACCTTCTAATACAAAAAACAATACAAAATTGGAAAATGTAACAAATGCCGTTCGTGCATTATCACGCGATAAGCCGTTCCTAGTTCAACGATGTACAGATAGCGTAATGTAGATATTATCGTAATATATTCATTTTTGGGGCGAAGCTTTCCAATTAAGCAATTTAGATACAATGCTGTAGTGACATGACATTATACGAATGTAAGACAACGTCTATCGGGTATTGGGATGTAAATAACAATAAAGTTATCGGCTGAGGTTGTATGGGTTTTGACAATAAAATGTGTCGAGTGCGCCTGAGCGCGGTAGGTATTCGGACGAATTTACGAGCCGCACTCCGAGTAACCTGGCCTAGTGTTGGAGATAAACACTTTTTTTAATTTATTTCTTTATATATTAGCTTGGTGGTAATGTATACGTCATAGCTATCTAGCGGGGCCACCTTCACAGTATGGCGATGAAATATAAGGTGGATTTTTTGGAAGAGGAAAAATAATACGTTTTTGGTATGCTGGTGTAGTGAATATTTATGTTCAATGTAGTTAAATAGATACAATTGCATTATAACAATATATCCTAAGTACTCAGCATTTTATCTTATGTATTAAGCACACGTATTACCTACCACTTAAGGTTTACTGGGGAACTTCTTTTTCAATGTCGATAATTAATTTGCTTATGTTTTAGGATATCACCAATCATATGAATTTATTCAATGTTTGCATTGGATGAATTAACGCTAGTTCTAATTAAATTGAAAAAGAATTGTGCACTAGATACCTAGAATTACATTACTACATTTTATTATAAACAATTATTAAGTTCTATTTATAAATTATATCACTAACACAATACAGCCATAATGAATTCCAGATAAAAATTTAAACAAAACTTAAAACGTCCGCCAGCTCTCGGACTAGAATCACTTGCGACGTACAAGAGTATCTCGTCGCGCGTCTTTCGATCAAACTCGTGTTCCACCCTTGCTGTAACATTACCTATAAATATAACTCAATGACGTACAGACTGACAGTGTAATTGTTGTTTTTCGAATAAGAAACGGGCCAGGTGTTGCCCGAAACAATCCGATTTTATGGTATTTCACGACATGCAACACAATATTTTGTAGTATTTTTCGAATAACTGTTATGTATAACTGTAATATAGGCTTTGTAAGAAATTATACGAATGATAATTGTAGAAAGTGGAAACGAAAATTAAAATATTGGGCAAGAAGAGCATTACAGAATTTTTTATTTGTTCAAAGATAATAAAATATAATTGGAAGGCATAAGTTTCTGTTTCATGGGAATCTGAATAAAAATTTAAATAAAAACTGAATATTGAGTGAGTTTTATTTCTATATTATTATGTACATAACATGTATTTTATATTGTTAGTTTCCCCATAGACTAAATTTTAAACTTTTTCCTTTGTGAAAATTAATATGACATTCCTAAAAGAAACTCGCTAACACTACTTCTTTAAAATATCAGTTCATAGCTCACATAACAGAATAAAATAACACAATAAATAGTGCAGTTGGAAGAGCAAATACGATAAGGAGATAGTCCAATAAAATCAACGATCGAGATTAGCATACAGAGTTAATTCTCAATTGTTGCATTAAACAGAAACAATCGCAAAACCAGTATTTGAACCTGTTGGTTGCTCTAATTAACAATACACAAATCGTAACTTGTATGCAAATGAAGACCGACTGGGTTAAGTAAAGAGTACACTGTTGGTTCCAAAAGTAAGTAATTTTTCACATTATTATTTATTATTAAACTTTCAATTATTCGAAAAATGTGAAATAATAACATTATAAATACTAGTACAAGTAAGCACTGATATTAATTAGGTCCTACTAAAAAGTTAAATTAGCGTCTCAGTTAATGCACTAGGAAAGTGTCGAACTAAGCTTTTGGACTCAGACCTTTATAAACAACAACATTTTTTAAATAAACTATGTTTAGCGAAAATCGAAGAGCTTTTTAACAACTCCTTAAAATAGTTTGTGTAGCAATATCGTCCAACTTGAAGCTGATATGAAAATACAATCCTTATCATACATTCTCATATAAGTATTATTATCAGAACTACAATATCGCAAGGATACACAATTTTCAAGTCTATAAAATAAACTCAAAACTCGACAGTGTACACGTAGCGTTATAATAAAAGTGAATTAAAAAACGACACAAAGGGTCTCGTAATTCTGGCGCGCGACAACACAGCACTTTTTATTTCGAAGAGCGCGTGCGGGCGCGGGGGGCTTACACCTAATCGTGCGAGCTTGGTATGTTCCACTTGGAGTTGTATTTTATTATTGAAAATTTAATACAAAGCAATACTCAAAGAGTGTAGGAATTAATTATTTTATTGTTGCGTGTGTGGATAAAGCTTAATTTTGGTAATAGATCCATGTAAAAGAAGGGGCAAATAATTACTATCAACCGCTATGTGTTCAAGCTTGGTTCAAGCTCTCTATCAAAATATGAAAGAGATAGAATAATCAATAAGAAAAAGATATACAAGAAACATATTTCAAATCTTATGGAAAATACTTCTATAAAATGGTAAGATACAATTGCCATTTGCCAGCAATAACATTGCTTAGAAATGATTTCATTGGCGAGATAGAGATTATATCAACATGAACAAATGTTAGATATAACAAAATATACATGCATTAATAAAAGTCATACAAGTACCTATTTGTAACGCATTGAAATAAAATTATTTCCTTTATCTTTTCCGTAATCCTTTAAAATGCGAGAGCAAAGTGGAACAACGCGAACGTTATGGGCCGATCCAGAAACAATCTTTTATTTATATCCGCTGTGCCTCGGCGCGAAGGTATGAAGCGCTTCAATGCCTATAACAGACCCAAGGAATTCTTTTTACCACAAATTTATTATTATTTTCAAAGAAAATGATAATTATCTGCCTTGAGTGTGAGCGAGTGTGAATTCGAGAGTTAGTAGTATTATTAGTAAAAATATAAATAATGTTTACTCTTATAATTCGTATCAGCCATAACGTATAAAAATCATCGTTCATGCTAAACACACCCAAATGATATATTATTATTTCTACCCTCATGTCTAAATTACTCTTGACTTGAACGTAGCATAGAAAAATTAGGTACAATCAATGACCTATTATACTAGTAGACGCGGCATACGCCAACATCATTGCACTAAAAAACAGCGTAATTAATACATACATACTTACTAACGCATTATCATCAATACAGTTGTTCTCTCTTTCACTCTCACGCTCGAGACATAATACATGTCTCACTCATGTACTTAATAACAACTGCCTCCAGTCACGTTAAATGTTCATAAATTTTGATTTAAAATCCGAACTGCAATATTAAATTAAACGTTATAGTTTTCTGGCTATGACTAAAGGTGCCGTTTCAAAGAGGTTTCATGTGTTTTTAAATTAATAAAATGTCCAATTGTGCTCGATACAGAGTATCAAAAGCGTAAAAAAACGATATAGATAATTTGCGACACCACTTTATTCCGAAATTTGACATTTTGCGAATGGTAATAAAATAATGTCGATATATTACGTGAATAACTTTTATAATAAATTTTGAATTTTTACATTGTGGTTTTGAAATGATATATTATTTTGTAAATACATGTAACTTTCAAATTTACACAAAGGTAAGGTGTAAATAATGGCTTTATTTTGTAGAAGAGCAACATTTATCAACTTTAGGTATACAAATTATAATAAATCGTAAATTTCGAAACGCACACAAACAGGGAAAATAATGATGAGTAATTTAAATAAGCTCAAACCTTAGGCACAGAATACATAATAGTAGCTAAACGCTACAGAACGGACACTCTCCGCCTCCCGCCAAAATTAAACACTTACCTCACCCCGCACGATCAGACATAAAATGGTCCATATTTTTCTACAGGGACGATACGCAACGAAGATTGACAACATTAATCAAATTGACTTAAAGTAATTTTATTATTTTGGATTTGTGATTATCGTTTTTCGTAGAAAATGGTTAGATATTGTGCTGTTTACGGATGTATTTCATCAGAAAAACGCGAATTTTTTTTACGCTAGTCAAAAATGTGCCAACCATAAAGCGTTAACACACACATTTGCAGTCTCTACAGTGTGACTGTCAAAACGATAATTTTGTATGGAGTGTCCGGGGTGTGCCTTAGGCTCAAACATAGTTTAACATTAATTTTAAATAAAGCAATTCCTGGACGCTAATAAGTTAAAAAGAAAAAAAAATTACCCATCATTCGATTTTTAAACTCGGGCGCGAAAAGTTCTCTAATGGGATTCTCAACTAGTAAATATGTAAATACGAACCATTCAAGTACAATTTACACGTTTATTCGCTTGCACTATTTATAAACGTATACATTTTGTTTTGATATTTAATAAAGCGTAAGATTGGAAGCATATCCATACATTCGTGAAATGTCCGGACTGTAATTTTAAGTGTTTACCAGTCGCTCGCAGCGGGGTGTCCAACGACAATTCTTGTATCCTTTTCAAATAAAATATATGGTACTGCTACCAAAGGATCGAAGGGCTTGATATAAGCTAGCTGGCTTTTTATGAAGGATCAAATTGATTGGTGCGCTGATAATATCTGTATTGTGGTTGATTCGAGCTTCGGAAAGTACTTAGGTACGTCTTTTCATTGAATATGAGATCAAACTGTAAGCTAATATGGAGTGTGACGGGCAATTAATTTTATTTAACGTCTTTATTGATTGTTGTTTATTTTATTTGTTACCGAATCTGTGGTGGTCTTACGTTTTAACAATATTCCTGTTTATATTGGTCTATTGAGAAATATTAACAAACTGTGTACTCATAGTAGAAGGAATAACATAGTATAGTAGGTAATATATTTTAAATCTTTGTATTTCTCGTTTCTTGTCAAGCTGCAAATGCAAATTTTTTACTTTATTTGACTATAGAATAAAATAGATACATTATTAAAATAAGTAAGTATAGCTATGAATTATTATAAATATTAAATACGTCATTGTGGTTACCTAAGTAGTAATAAATACATTAGGTTTACCAGAGCCTAATCTAAGTAAAATTAAATCAATCACGGTTGATGGAAATAAGACATTTGCGGTCAAAGGTGCATTGAAACAAACCACGGAGATAAAAATACATTACAAAATGGGGCTCACTTTGAAATTACAATCAAATAAATTACATTTTATTGCTCAATATCGTTGGGTTTTATTAAGGTATCGTTCGGATGAAACATGGCGGGTTTACACGAGTGAATGTAAGATTGATAAACGGACATGGCCCTACAGTTTTGGAGATAACTGCTTGTACGGTGACACGTCTCGAGACCTGTTAAGTGTTCACGGCAAATAACACGACCAGTCTGAAGTACGTGCAGGTGGTGCAAATACAACAGAAGGGCGGAAAAAAAATCACCAGAGTAGTGAAGTTATTTAACGAGAACTATCGTGGAATAAAAGAAGGAGTCCCCTACCTACAGAAGTTACAATTGTTAAATTATTAGTTCATCACATGATCACAATACTTGATAAAGATTAAAGGTAAATGTAATGAAGTAATTAAGCACACCTTAAACCGAGTAAGTAATAAAATCATATTTGTTTTATCAAAAAATTATATTGATTAGAGCTATAAACAATTTAACATGACAACTACAAAGGAATATTGCAGTACGAATCCTTCCTGAATATTTGAATTTTAGCATCATGGAATATTTTGTACATAGAAATGATTTATATAGAACTACAGTTGCAACTTGCGACATAACATAATCCGCGCGCAAGACAAGAAATACTCATTCCCAGTTATTCAATAATCGATAACAAATTGAATACGAAATTTATGTTTGAGCATGCACATCTATTAGAATTAGTGTTAACTAACCGTCCATTGCCGTCAACTTGTCCGTGTAAACCCTCGAACAGTTTCGATCGCTCGAGGCGAACGTCAAACAATATTTTCAGTGAATAAACAAATCACTAGAAATCGCTAAGCATATCTCCGTGATGGATGCTGATTGCTAAAGCGCATGTATAAGTAATGAGGGTAACCGGTTTAGAACAATGCCGAAAGGTTCTGTAATACTGAAATTTGGAAGCCATTTTTTGTGTTGCATCAGTATGGATTTGCAAGTGGAGACGTGATGCAAAAACCATCCTACAGAAGCTTTCTATTAACTTTCAATTTAATGCAATATAAAATTGTCTACTTCTAAAGCAATCAGCTGATCGGAAATAAGAGAATCGATCTATAGTCTACACAGAGGGAAAGTAAATTTTCAAATCTACATAATATACCTATGTAATATGTATGTCTAAAAACAGTATTTGGATTTCCTTCTCAATATTTTTTATAAAACTACAAAATTGTAAAAAAATGTAAGTAATACATATCATGTAAAGTGGATAACGAACACTTTACTTACTTGATATTTATTAGAGCCCAAAACGACCACAATATACCTTATTATATAATGATGATTTCTTACTGTACAACTGGCTATGAAACTTAATTCGCAATAAATCTCTCTGTTCATGTTCTCTGCGTAAAATAATTTCAACGTACAAAAACAATCGGACTAATTGCCAGCATCGTTGTCGTGAAAACACTTCACCGTTAGGGTTGTCACATTAATAATAAATTTACAATTAGAGAAATATGGATATATATTCGTGAAAACATTGATACCGGGACAGGTCTGAAAATTTTAATTCTATGCCATAATATTACTACAGAAACAATAATTTTATATAAAGTGCTCAAAATCATGAGAAGTTACATGAACACGGTTACTTATTAAAATTTACAAAGTCTATTTTTGATAATACAATCATAAATTAAAATCTTATTAAAAAGTAGGAATTTTAAACTCGACTAAATACGTAGTAGATGTAAAACGTCATGTTATTTTTGTAGTTGAAGTGAGAAATACTAGATTTAAAAAATACATATTTCTATTTCTCTACATTGACGTTTATCAAGCGTAAAACCTTAAAAACGTAATAATCATTTAGTAGCAACCCTGAGCAGGCCCATTAAACCCTATTTATCATCGTCACCACTCGGTGACTGGTAATTGTTGTATATTGTTACATTGAGTTATGGCCACAGCCTCTTCCGGTTGTCTCACACCTCCAGCTCACCTTTTAGTCTTAAATTTGTAAATTTGTAATTTGTAAATTGCTATGTAATACACGAGCGATTTATTGTGTGGTATGGTAAATTAATTTTACGTAAATTGATCCTTTGAACCCGCATTAAAATTAAAAGCTTGAATACGTAGTCTCAATGAGGTTTATTTATCATTTCTACTGGAATTAATTTTTATTTAGATCTTAAAGGTCATACACATAAGTCGTCTATGATTGTAATTATTTGCAATGATGTTGCACAAATTACCATAGTGAACGCATTGCAATATGTGTAACAGCGAAATGAAGTTGCACAAGGAATTTTTCAAATTGTTTTAGAATTGCGGAACTAGCGAAATTTCAAGTGTTCAATAGTTATGGGCATAATATTTTGATTTGAAAAAGATACATTTGTTTCAAGAGTCGAATCGTTTTCACTAATAAGAGTTGCACCCATTTCAAAAAGGAAGAGGTCCCATTAATATAAGTATTATGTGTGTTTCACTCAAATGCTCAATTAGTTTGGCATACGACAAACATTACCCACCACTCGGATCGCAATACTGCACAATAAAAACCATTAAATCAATAGGCATACCCCACGCAGAGTAACTAGACAAAAATCGCTTGCCTCTCTACATTTAGCATTCTTTGACAATACTAAGAATGTACAAAAGTGAGGATAAAATGTCCACGCTTACTTCGATCGTGGCATCAGCATTGTGTTGTGACGGGGTATGCGGTTATCTGTACGTGTGCGGTTTAAACGCGACGTTGAAAGGAAAAGAGTTATCTGGCAAAATAATAGTATCAATGATTAAAAAAAATATGCTAACTTTGAAATAACTAAAATCTTAATCGAAGTATTCATCCTCTAAATTACTTGGCATACACATTTCAATAAATATCATTTGCGCTTGAGAGTTAACGATACATCATGGATACACCGCATTTTTAACGCTGTAAATCATCCTTGTTACTCCACACACTAATCATTACAACATAACATAATCAAAGCAGTCACTAGAAAAATTTAACCATTTACTAAACATATCCGGACGGTCGCTCCGTTCGTGCACAAGCCGCCTTCGATCCGCAGCCTTATGATGGCTCTTATCCAGCATCGCCACTCACCACGTATATCTAGCCAGTAAATACTGACAGTATTTTACACGAAACAATGAGCTTTGCAAATTTATTACAACACTGGTATAATGTATTTTGGTAGATATATCACGGTTCGCGACTGCGCGAAATATTAACGTGGAGAGCAGTGGCGGTACGTTCATACAAGCCGAAAAGCCCGGCTTGCCTAAGGAATTCGCTACGAGACAGGAAAATACCCAAATTCACTTTTGAATATTCGCGCGCAACGAGCAATTCAAAATTTGCTCCGAAATTTAATGAAAACTCACCTACAAACAATGTCGAATTCGAGTCAAACTTTTTAATTTCATCCTTCTTGCTATCTAAATAAGGTCGTACTTTGTATAAACAGTGCGGTGTCCTTCTTGAGTGATATAGTTTTCTCGCTTGCACTCGTGGGCTTTTACCGGGCTTTGCGCTCATCTCTTCTAACGTATGAAATTTCGTTGAAGTAGCTACATACCTATCTATAGAATTCTATAGCAATTACTATGGCCAACAAAGCCGGGCTTTAACAGTGTGAAGATAGTTACGATTGCGCGTCGCGCGAACGAACGTCGTGAATATTATTGTTAGTATAGTTTAGCGCGTGATTATACCGGTGTAATTTAGGTTAAGTTTTTCGAATTTTGTGATAAAATAAGTGCCGCGACACAGATTGTATTGTAAATTGTGATGGTTTGCTTTTTGCTCAGCGGGGAAAGGTAAAATCATTAAACTTTACTGTAAAACAACAATAAATTTCTTCATCAAAACCAACTCCCGCTCCCGATTTGTGCAGTAAGTCACATAAACCAAAAATTGTAATGTTTACGAATTAATCGATTTCATGATTGAGAATTGGTTAGAAGAAGCCTTCTGATGAAACTTGCACATATTTTGGTATTTACGATTCATGCTAGTAGTTCTTCCACGGAGCGTGCTTTCTCAGCGTAATCGTAGGGACGTATTTAAGAAATACACAAGGCCAAGAACGCCTTTCTGAATTAACAATGACTGTCATTGAGAAAGAGCTGTTAATTGAATTAAAACAATCACATACCTATGTACCTACTTCTATTCCGATGTTATAAAATATTTCCTTCAGAAAGATCGGCGTTTTGAATTAGAATATAAATGATCTGTAAAATTTTATAATATAATGTCATACAGTTTTATATAATTTATAGATATAGATTTTAATATGATTGTAATGGTAAACGTTTGACTCAACTGTTTGCGGGCGCGCGTGAAGATTTAGAAGATTTGATTCGGTACCTATGTTCACATTTTTTATAATTTTTATAACGAACATAGGTAGGTACCTACTTAGTAACACAGTGTATAGGTACTAGGTAATTCAAGAAAAGGGTACCCAGCAAACATTTCGAAAAATTTGGGCTTGCCCAGTCCTTACACCCTAGGCACGCCACTGGTGGAGAGTTTAATCTTAGTTCGGAGCAGGTTTTTTGAGGTGTGACTGAAAGGATGGATAAATGTAGCTATGATTTTACATTATGTGTCTTATGTGTCGAAAGTTTTGTAAGGAATTAGGATTGCAAGAAGGAAGTAATGTAGATGATAACATGATCGATATCTAAACACATGATTGTTATTTCTTTTTGTTTATATAAAACATACATCATTTATATTATACTTAGCTGTGAAATATCTGTTATCGAATTTTTTCTCAATAATTGATCGAAGCCGGAGAGGAGAATTTATATGTAAATTCTAATAGAGCATTATAATTGACATCACATTGTTTACACTCCAAAATTTTAATCGAAATTTTATTTATCACCCGTTTCAGATAGCACTTATATTTCCTCGCCTATATGATTTATTATAGTATTAATAAATCTAAGACACCTCAAACATGAATGGAATTACGTGTGCTCAAGATAATAATAAAATAGAATTTAGCCCCGAAGCGTTCCGGGCACAAGCTATAATAAAAATTGTTCGTTGAGACTAAGTATCTTTCGGACAATCGAGGCCGAAATCAATTTTAAACAAACCTACCACCTACAATTATCATTGAACAATGCGTATCTAAGGTTTAAATTTATCGACCGATCGTAGAGCGTATTTTATATCTTGTGCGATGAAGTGAGACGGAGAATATAGTTTTAGTATGACGTATAAGGAAATACAAAGAGTTAACATAAACAAAATATAGGTACGATTACAAATTAAAATGCCAAACGCAAAATTAGGTAAATGTGGAATGTTTAGTTTGTACAAATTGAACTATCAACATAAAATTATGATTTACACAATTCGTTTAACGCTTTTAAATTTGATTTTTCAGGAATTACAGGACATTTAGTGAAATCCCGGGTCTTTTAGTCATTCATAAAGTACCAAGTCTACACATATCATAACTTCGCTACACTATCGTCATACCATCGCTTATAACCCTTTCCATCAGAAAGCTAGTCCAAAGCTCCGATCCGCCCATTGATAAAACGCCTAAACCAATGTTAGAGGTCACTCCTATCTATAGATAAATAACCGACACTTCTTTCACAGGAGATACAATCGCGATGATTTGTCGATTGTTCAACATAAATATTGATATTAACATTCATTTACGATATTTATCTTGAGCTTACGTTATGAATTATTGAATCGTGTACGTTTCACTTAATTTGATTTTCTATTTGTTTTGTGTGGACGTGTTATTATTATTTACTACTATTATATACTATTATGTATTATTTATAATGGGAGAACGGTACTATCTTGAAATTTCATCACGTATGTGTTTTGTACACTTTAAGTAAATATCATACACACGGTATTATTTAGGATTAGGATTCCATAAATTTTTGTTTATTTCCAAGAGAAATAACAATTAACAACCTATTAATCGACTCTATATACATATTTAGTTTATTTTGTATTGAAAATTATCCCCTCTTTCTTTACAGATTCCAAATAAAAATGTAAGTTAAAAAGGAAAAAGTTGGAAATTGTACAAGATTTATAGCCAAGTCAGACTGGACCCTGCGGCCGCGAATAAAATTAAAATTGATGTCTGCGTAAACTTTATTAGCAGGCTCTAGAAAATTGTCAATAAATCCTGTTACATAGTCTGTGATATATACCGTTATCACGTGTGTTATCACTAAATCTAGCAAAAGTAAACTGAGGTAGGAAATCACTTCGACGCTTCACCTATAAAGTAAAGTACCTATCTAGAATTTTACGTCCACGTTATCAATTTGGCGCCAAAATGTAGCTTTTAGTTTCTTACCTTAGTTTATTGTGTTGATGATAAAAATTTAACAATCGAGGAAATCCAAGTCAGGTAAAACACAATAATTAATTCTCATGATTTATAGTCCTTATTTGAAACAGTCAGTATTAAAAATAAGCACACAATTAACAAAATAATACTTGAAAATTGTTAGCAAAACCTAAAAATTAACGAAATTGTTTCCTTAAAAATATCGAAAGCCATAAGAAACCAATTGCTCTTTATTTCAAAATTGGAAGAGTCCTTTCTATGCATCTCCTAAAACAACTACATATATGTCAAAAGATTATACCGATTTAAATAGAACTTTGAAATAGATCTCACTGATAAAAAACGAATTCAAGATGTGAATACGATAATCCAATATCTTTTGTATAAATAATATCCTTATCAGACGAGAGGTTGTTAAAATGTTCTTTTTCTTTTATTGTCTGAGAATTATACAATAAAATAGAGATAGAAGCTTGAACTATAAAACTATTTCGCCGTAACTTGATATCGCGGTGTCATTTAAATTTCGCACAGCACAATCATGGGACTAATAAAAACATTTATTTGTGATACCTACATAGGAATTTAGGTGTCACAAATAAATGTTTTTATAGGAATATATATTTAATTAGGAAACTGGAACAATTTCTTATTATATTTTTAACTGTTATGCTTTTAACTTTATACAATACTAGCTTACTATACTAAAACCTTATAAATTATACACTTAAACCTTTCTCTTGAATCACTCTATCTATTAAAAAAAACCGCATCAAAATCCGTTGCGTAGTTTGAAAGATTTAAGCATACAAAGGGACATAGGGACAGAGAAAGTGACTTTGTTTTATACTATGTAGTGAAACATTATGCATAATTTACTACCTAGTTGAAAGAGTACAAAAATACTTGTTGCTATAGGATACTGTGATAATAAAGATGTTCCTATTAAATATCCCATTTTCAATAGAAACTATAGAAACAAATATTCATGAAGCGACTCTGACTTCTAATATACTGTTCAAAGCCAGATTGCTTATACTACTATATCTACAAACTAAACACACACAATACTATATACCTACCTATAATATAAGCATTATAATGTATTCTAGTTGTGAGTGCTTCAATTTGTAGAGTAACAAATGGTTATATAAGTTAGCTCTCTGACGAATGCCCTGCGTAGCCGCGGGGTATGCGTTCGATAAAACTTGATGCAAAACATCTCTCACACAGATTATTCCACAACCAGCATTACCACATGAACTGCCATTTATCGTGCAAGTAATTAAGACGCAGCCTTTAGCTTTAATACGAATTACTTATTATCTGGTTAATAAATAAATATGTGTTGATAGTGCGCGTTGGTTTCTTTTAGGATACGGTGGTTAAATTGGGTTGCGCTTTTGGAGATTTATCAGATATGGGAAAGAATATTCAAGGCTATATTACTGTTTATTTTATAAGTTGTAATTTTAAATAAGACATTTTAAAAGTATTAGATTTATTTCAGAAGGAAGGCACTTCTAAAATTGTTATTTGTGTAAGATAACAACAATTCAATGTTATTTATAGTAATTATGTGTATGTATGATTTTATACCAAGCAATGCATATGCGACGTTTATTATTACTCCTAGTTTGAAAAATGCTTAATATTTAATTTGCAATAATTAAATTATCACACAAATCTTATACCAACTTTTTAACCAAAACCACAGATTATATACTAGTTTCTTATTTTTACATTATCGCGTGTTTACTTCATACTATACCTACTAAACATTATAAACTGTATTACCAGTTAATTCAACGGATCCTTCACACAATTTATGTTGCGTTACCGTGCTAAATGTGGCTCCGACGTTTATTAGTGCTTGCAGGTTTATTTATATCAAGCCTCAGCAAGTAGCAGAGTGACGTGTCACCATCGCATGTTCCGAGGGAATATATCAATCTTTAAGTAATGGCCGTGGCTTTAAATGAGTCCGTAATCATTATTAGTTTATAGAAATTTTTACGCTCAATCAGTGATACTAAACATGCTACGATTTCTGAGAATGGTCCTGTTTTTGCTTGTATAGAAATATAGATTATGTACGCTATTTCTATACAAGCATGGCACTTTGTATATTAATAAGACAAACGACTTATAGCTCAAAGTCAACTTTACTAGCGACACCTAATGCTTTAACAGAAAAGTACCAATTTTGCATAACATCATCCTTCACAAGCCTGGCATTTAAACTACAAAACCAGTCAATTATCCAAATAAGCTTTCCGTATTTACCGCAAATCTGTGTGGACTATTTTACGCAATAGATATTCCGTAAACTAGACATCAATTAACCTTAAAATTTCGCCGTCAACCTCTAATTAAAACTTCTCCTACCTTTGTTCCAGCATCAAAATCATGCATTAAGTTAATCCCTTTATATCAGGATTCGAGTGACGTGATCGCATGTCCACTGCGAATATATCAATCGAGTAATGGTCACTTCTAAATGAGCGTACTCACTGTGTGAATGTTAAGTACTTTAATTACTGAGTGTGCCCTCGGCTTAACAGATAAACGCATTTATCAATTCGATTCACGCAGTATTGTGGCGATCTTTCGAATTAACGTTTGTGGAGATTGTAATAATGTTTGTGTTTTGATTGAATTTGGATGAAAATATTGCGAAAAATGTGCTGTACATGTGTCACTTTCATTTAAAAATCAATTGTTTCATGTTCAATTATGACCTTATTTTCTCTCATAAACTCAACCTTTTTAATATATTTTTTATCTGTTTTACAATATTTTTTTCCTTCATCTCCTTTCAATTCTCTCTCTAGACACGCGTCCAGTAAAACGTTACTTCGAACCCCCAAAAGTCAAAACAGGTGCACTGTTTGTCAAAAGGGGCCAATAAAAAGAGGAACAACAATTCATATCCAAAACACATAAAAGCACTAAAGCGTACCCGTATCATTGACTCCCAACTACGGCCATAGGTCGACGTCAGATTATACTCAAATATTTACATGTGTACAATAGAAGAGAGATAAAAGACTCGGCTTTTACAAGCAATTTAAGGTTATTTATCACGACCGGACACCCGGCTCGGTTTTGGTGAGTACAGAAGCAAGTATCGCTTTCATATCATACATCATAAATGCATTTTATCCGAACTCCGGACTGGGAGGTCCTTCCCATTCAACTCGCTCTTTATTGTGCGTTCCGTACACTAACATAAATATATAAGAATGTTTGAATCTATTTATACGACGCCCTAAATCATTGAACGTTGCCTAATCTCGATTTTATGAATATCGTAAATTAAAATTTGATTTTAATAACTTATTTACTTTTTGTAATGTCGTGTATTTTTTGGAGATTATGCTCATCTTTTTGATGCACGTGAAAATAATTTCTAGGTATTAATCATTCTTAAATATATAAAGTTCAATAGTGAAGTAGAAAATTAAGGTATTTAACGGATTATTTTGAATTATTTGTGTAACAGATAAATAACAATGTGATTCAAAATGTCACAAACATTATATAGTGTGGGTACGAAAACTTTCGAAAGAAATATTTTTTATTCATTCGAAAGTAATAATTTTCCACATTCATGGTATGCGACATCCAACCATTTTATACAATTTCATTTAATAAAAATATCAAGCAAATTATATCTTACAGCTTACTGTTTCAAAATTAAACAACTGGCATTACCTAAATAAAAAAATCTTATATAATATGTCAATATCTAAGATATCTGATAAGAATGTCAGATATGTAAAAGGTAAGAAAATAATATTAATAATAAATACTTTTTATTATTGAAACTAAAACAATCCCCAAACCTATAAAGGTATATTATCCACACGAAACACCACCACGCTCAATGTAGGTTCAAAATAAATACCTCTTTATCGGGACAGATAATTTTTATTTCGCTAAGTACAAACTTGACGCGTTAGACGTGAAACCCGTTCTATCTGGCAATAAAATGTTAATAAAGTACGTAAATCAAGATAGCGTCAATAGTTAAGGGACAGACGTAATAGTTTCGAGGTGAGGAAACGGCTTCACACTGACTGGACATAACTCTTGGCGCTCGCGCTCTTGCGATCCCGGATAGGGTTGCCATGTTACATTTAAGAAAAACGATTTCACGAACTAACTATAATGTTAAAAAAATCGTGAATAGAGTGGTCGGTATCTTTTATTTACAGTTAACGTATCTAGTTAATGTGATTCAGAAATTTATTTATATAATTTATTCATAAATAGTGAAAACATTGTCACTCGATATCTGATTGATTAATCCGATGTGATGCTGAATATTTTATTACAATTAATTTTATAATTTACTTAAAAAAATATATATATCCTTACCTTCTTTCTTTCTTTTGTATTGTTCTTAGAACTTAACGCACATTCTTTAGATTATTTTTCTGTTAATAAAATAGTTCCCAAAATATCTCAAAAGCTCCATATAAATGGACACCGTATCAATGAATGTTATTAATTACACTTACAACGCTGACGTTTAAATTCACATTAGACGTGTTAAATAAGAAAATATTACGACATTCAGATTTTTAATTACTTTTTAGTAAACAGACTTGTTAATTAAAACCCCTAATTCGAAGCAGTTTATTGTGACAACTGCGTGAAAAATAAGTTTCATTAATTTTAACTGTACGCGTTTAACATTTCTTTTGAATAGCTGATCTTTTTTTGTAACACCATTTTATATAAATTACGTAAGTATATATAACAGAGGCAATCAATATAATTCGTAAATATTGTTATGATAAACGAAGATGATGAAAAAATGAATCCTTTTTTTTAAATCGATCACGTCGATGTTTTTAACACTTACAAATTATTCATTTAGATTAATGTAAAAATGGTTTCATATTTTATTTTTAAATAAGTTTCTTATCATTAAACTTAATACTTATTATTCAATTTTATTTAGACTTCATTGATCAACTTTTAATGAAAATTACAAATGTATGAAGTGAAATGTTTTCACATTAAACATTGAAAAAATCATTGGATTAATAACAATGCTACAGATGTATCATAACGAATATCCTTTTATAAGGCAATAATAAACGATAGATGATACACATTACACATTCTTAAACCCATTTTATTATAAATGACTTCGTCGGCATTTTGCCAAGGATTACGACATTATTATTAATTCAATTTACATTGCGGCATTTGCTAGCACTTATATTACACTCTCCATATATAAAGAGTAATGGGATGTGAAATAGATTTTTATGATTCTTCTCGCTGCCGACACATTACAAAGTCATTGAAAAGACAAAGCTTTGCGGCAAGGATTGCACCAAGATTTTATAAATTGAAGCATAATAAATCACACGTCACCTATAAAACATAAATCAGTATGACATAAAATACATTTATATTGTTTTCACTTCGAAATGACAATAAAACGTTTTAAATTCATGAGTGATTTAATATGTCCACCGATAAATGTAAAGATAACATGGTTTTAAATTTTACGTTAAAATTATTTGGATGGATTTTTATTGACAATTACGAATTTAATGGACGCAACACTGTGACGTTAATATTTTTAATCGAATAAAAATTTAAGAAAATCGTAATTTATCTCGTTTTATAGACAATTACTTTTTAATTTGGAGCATTGTTCGATATATTATTTTACTCATTTTCACTGATTCATCACACTTTTTTCACCTCATTATAAAAAAAAAATCGGAATCTATTAAAAATTATCCATTCGCAAATTTAGTAGCAAATGGATGGAATTTTGGAGCTTTCTCAAATTCTTCTTATTTTTATTGTATAGCATTCCACATTATAAATGGAGTCTGTTTTAATAAGATATTTTGTTTCCATCCACTTTAGAGTAGATATTTTACCAAAAATTTTACGATGAAATTTTAAATGAATGTTATCGCTTTTTCGTATCAGTAAATAAATCTTGAGTTATTGTTTAAGCTGTGTGTTTTAGTCATTAATTTTCAGGTCGATGGCCAAAGATATCTGTTGAGTTTGAGTTTAGTTGAGTCAACTATGACAATACAATACGAAATGGATTTTATGAAAAAAAAAAGAAAATAATTCGACTAGACTAGAGTAGTAGAGTAGAGCATTTTTATTTTTAAGTAGCAAAGCTACTCGAATATTGTTAAAAACTCAATAAATTAAGATAATACAAGAAGAGTAAATAGCGTAATGTACATTATTGAGATTATTTGTATGTCACATTCAAAACACTGCGTGTATTACCCCACTCTAATCAATGGCTAACATTCATCAAATCAAAATAAAACGATAAACACATTTTATCTCCGATCTACAAAGTTATTCCTGTTCATAAATATTCATATTTAATTAATAGATATTACTAACATTCTGAGAGTTCCTGCGGCTTCAGGCGTTTCAATTATTTGACTTATATGCGAATTAGCCAGTATCAAGATGTAATAAAATGCAAGGCAGCAGGCACCACTGGGTGGCCGCTTCTTGTCTTACGATAACTTATCTTTAAAATCGATCCGCCCGATAAAAAAGGTATGCTGTGGATCCGTACCGGAATGGACAAAGAGTATATTTCGTTTTCAAGAAGCTTTTTTAGGCTTCTGTATTGCGAAAGTGATATATAGAGCAAATATTTAGGGTACAGGATAAAAATCAACAAAAGAAAATCTTGAAAATTTTATGCAATAATGCTTAAAATAAGATTTATTAGAAAAATAACGAATCCTATACAAATTACTGTGATTTATATCTCTTTCGTGATGGCAAACATAATAGATAAAAACTCTGTTTTTTTTTTTTCACTGAAGCTAACATAAGGCGAATATGAATCAACGTTCACAATAAAACTGCCAATAGACTTACGCAATCGAGCCTTAAATAATAAAAATAAACGCATGTCCCGCGAAGCAATAACGTAAACAATTTTATTGATACATTTGCATCTGTATACGATCCAATATATTTCCTCAACATATTACGATTCCACTAGCAAGCCGGTTGAATTCTTTAACATTAACTTCTTAACTTACAACCGTGTAAATTACAATAACATTTAGCTTAGAAAAATCTACGTTTATTTAGTAATATAACTGTTATAATTATTCCATTTGAATTACATTTTAAGTGCATTCTACATCCGAAATGAATTTAATTATACCGCACTATTTCTTTATGAATGTTGTCATGTTCTCACATACATTCGAAGTTGTTATTCTAATGTAATGAATATTCATAATTTTATACAGAATTCATATATATTTTATATTATATTCCAGCTTCTCTCCTATACTGTGAATAAAATACTTCACAATCTTATGCAAAAACAAATTAATCTTGTATTATTTAAGTTAGTAGAGTTCTCTACATAATTATCGCGTTTGTTTCTGTAATGATTCTAATATCTATTGGAATAGAGCTTGATATTACTAAAATATAACCTTACTCTTTATTCTTTCTTCACAAAATGCTTTAAGGATATTAATCTATACTAATATTATAAAGCTGAAGAGTTATTTTGTTTGTTTGTATGTTTGTTTGATTGTTTGTTTGAATGCGCTAATCTCGGGAACTACTGGTCCGATTTGAAAAATTCTTTCGCTGTTATATAGCCCATTTGTCGAGGAAGGTTATAGGCTATAAGTCATCACGCTACGACCAACAGGGGTGGAGCCACGGGGTGAAACTGCGCGGAGCAGCTAGTTACATATTATAAACACCTAACATCATGTAACAGAATATGTTTGCAAAACCATGTTTACATTATAAAGGACAAATTCAATATTCAAACATCCTCACAAAGAACAAACACACGATTCAAATATCCTGTTTATAACAAAACATAACTGACAAAAAACAATTAAAACATCATCTTATTTAGCGGGTATAAATCACCCGGAGCCGTGATCTGGTCCGCTCTCATTGTGCGTAATCACGAGTGTTGGAGTGCACTTGAGTAATGGCGTATTGTGTGTGTCCCACATCCAGGGGTCAACGATCACGCAAATGTCAAGATCGCGGCTAGATTCGTGTGCTCTTGTTAATAAGATTTGGATCGGGTAAAATATACCCGTTATGTTTGATTATTGTAAGTTACGTCACGCCTTTTTTTTTCTGGGATCCTAACAGGATTTTTTATAAACTTATGATTTTGGCAGGAAAAATTTATGTTATGTATAAATTTATATTATATTCATCACAATTTATTATTGAGAAAAAGAAACAAAAATGTTAACATAATTTTAAAACATACAAAGACTTACGTACCAACATCAAAACTATATTTTAAATTCTATTACTAACTACCATTTTATAAATATATTACCATAATAACATAATTACACTATACTCTAACAATCGTGACCAAATCAAATTTAAACCGATCGCACTCGCAGCGCGTTGAAGTTATTTACTCTCAGCAACTGCTAAGCGCTAGTTTTTGTTATGTTCGCCCGATAAAACCTCCGTAATGGCTAAATACCTAAGATGGTATAACGAAATGAAATGTCGATAGGAATAGTAAAGTACCCGGCATTGTTTGTAGCTCAATGACAAGAATGAATGAAGTAATCTCGGAAACGGTATATGTTATCTATACTATTCCATAAACGACCATTGAGGTTGTTAAGGCTTCTGTTCTCAATTTAAGGCTGCGGCGAACAGATTGCACGTTTCTGGTAATATCATAATAACGGAGCATTCAAGACAAGTACTGATGTAGTTGGGATTTGTTGTAAGTTATCTAAATATTGTATAGTTTCTTGCATTTAATTTTTCGCGAGTAGGTACTATTCCATATATTCTTTATAAAACATCTAATTTAAACTTTTTGGAAAACTTTATGTAATAAAAGGATAGTAACTGTTAATGGTGGAAGAATTGAAACAATAGCAAATGTTTACATCATAATATATTGGATAACATAAAAATTAATTGGAAGACTATGAGTAACATTTTTGAGCTATATTTATTTTATTGTAACATTTCAATTCTTGTAATATAATGTAGGTATTCTATGGTATACTATATACATTTAAAATACGTCTAACTCGGCCTTAACTCGGTAGCTAAAATGAGCAGCGCTTATCACTCCTCGGTAGTCGGTTATCACGCGACGATCTCACGAAAACCCCATACAGAACTACACCTGTCATAAACGTCGGTTCATTGAACTATAACTCCAATTAGTTATGGACATAGATGCTTTGAGATGTTTAAATTTCATTGTCAAGGTTTTTATTTCTTGAATTAATAAAGGACTTAAATGTAGGCGAATTCTTATAAACTAAACAAAGCAAAACATCACATAGGTATTGAAATAAAGTTGTCTAAAATTGCCAGTTGTTCACAGAAAGTTGATATTTAATCAAATTTGGCAAACTTCATCGATTAGGTAATTATTATTCTGCCACAATGAGAAGAAGAAATTCTTTCATCTAAAGAACTTTCATATATCTTACTCTGTTCTGAAAGCTTTGTCTAATTCGAATACCAAAATCATAGGAAAATTACGAAAGTCCATGAACCATTGTCTACACGCATCACATCTCAAATCTAAACTTACACATTGAGTAAATAAGCCGCGGGATATTTGGTTATAAGTATCAGCTATAGCACATCCTCGAGTGTCCAGAACACCGTTATTATCCGATACGGATCTACGATCATTTAGTGATATACATTATATTAAATTACTCGTTGATAAAACACGTATTCTATTACGAAAAGATATTGTTATGGGCGATATGGGATTAGTATTCATTTCAGAGTCGTTTACGCGTCAACATCGACTAACAATGGATTGGTCAATTAAGAACACGGAATGCATACTTTATGGTTACGAATGTCGCTTTCGAGTATCTTTTTACTTGATCTTTATCGCTTTCAGTGAGGACATGGTAAGAGATATCGATTATTGTAAATACAGAAAAGATTTGGCAAACGATTAGCAAGTCATTAACGTTTGTTGATGACGGTGTACGGTTTGGGAAATAAAAATATGTCGAAACCAAATCCATATGTAATACAAAAATATCCGCGTTACCGTATAAGTATGACTGCGTTCTACTATATTTAACCTTGCCTTCTTTACTTTAAAAATAGATCACTATTTAAGGTATAACCAACAGTCCATCGACCGTTAACATTTTACAGTATATTCGGAATAAATCCGTTCCTAAATCTATTACCACTAGGCACATACATCACCAAGAATCGAAGGAAGTAATTGAAGGTCCTTAAAAGGGCAAGAATGTTCATGCATGCTTCACTAGGTTGCGTGTGGAGCCTCGACTGGCATTCGCTCGTGAAATATCATTGTGACCAGTGGCTTAGAAGAGCCCTAGATTATTAATCGGTCGTCTGGTTCCATTTGAAAGTGCTTTGGACGATAGAATCGTGAAAATACATTTTGTAAAATAATGTTGTTGTTTGGACAAAAATTACTATAGCTGCAAAATAAATGTTTCTTTTTTTCTGTCTTTCTATTATATTATTTACTCGTCTATCTGAAAAAAAGAAAGAAAGAAAGAAAGAAAAGACTTTATCGGTCTTCACATATCCAAAAACACCATTAAAGCTTTTCTGTATCCATGCAATGAGATCATGATTGTAAAAAATGGTTAATCTTTCTTTAACATTTGATTTAAATATATATTGGGACAATTAAAACTAATAAATTAATATACAAGAACAAGCTGGACCATGCATATGCGCTAATAGAAATAAATACATTTAATATCTGTAATAATTACAACACAGACATGAATATTCAAAGCTCTGATGCCATACATTCTTGTTGACACTATCTCAATGTCACGTCAATTATACGTGACCCATTGTCACGTTTGATACCAAAACACGTGATACCGTCCGGTGAAACCCTAAACCGGCAATCACGTAGCACAATTTAAATCATAAATATAGGTACGTAAAGTGAACATTTCTGTTAATCTTCGTGTGATAACTAAATCCTTAGAACTTTGTCTCTTTAAGTTTGTTTCTTTAGACAACAAGCATGATCTTCTAATTTTCCACAAGAGACTAAAGTAAATTTATGTTTAATTTAATTGTTATATCGCACAGATGATAAATAAATATTTACATCCGAAAATTCAGTACTTAGTTCCATATCCTAAAGGATCAAATAGGAAGGGATACTTGTTCATTAATTGTTCATGTAAATCGTAAATGCACAATACATTTACGAATCAACTTATTTCTATAAAAAAAGAAACCTTATCTAAAATCGCGTGCAAAATCTCAAAAATAAATAAGCCATTGTTCTTCCGACGCATAAATCAGTATGACATCTATCTATTGCATTTTGCGGTTAATAGCTAGTTCTAATATAATAATATATTCGTGCCATTCGAGGTATAAATAGAAAGCGAACCGTAACTACCTGTACTAAATCACTTATTACGAAAATTTGTCACTATATACAACGGTATTTATCTCTATCTTACAAATAACACAACATTTATCAAAAGGCATAAATTCAGTGTTTCGATTATCAATACATTATATAATTAACAGTAATTTTCAATTATATTCACTGGAAGATATTCTTAATTGATACAGTTAAAATTAATTACTCGAATGGGACAACGAAATTCCTGATATGTTTCTCGATTACAATATTACCAGTAATTACTTCTATTACAGGGCAGTTAGTATCAAATATTTTACGGAACACCTATTAAAAACCATGTAAACATTATCTGAACATAAAACATTACATTAACATTAGTCTCTCATTAATTTCTAAATGTACGCTTAGGGGCATCTTAAATCTTGAAACTGACGCTCATGTGCCATGAACAAAGAGTCATGACTCATCATTATACTTGGTATTTCATATATTTGAATGTTTAGAAAATTTAGGAACGAATATGATTTATTGTTCTTTGAAAGAACAATCGAAAGTAATGCTTACAAAATACATATTTAGTTATTATTAATTCATGTGTAGATTTTGAATTTCAACCATTTTTACTTCTTATATTTTAGGACGACAGTAAAGATGTTTTCAATTTTTAATTTCTAATGTTTCATTCATATGTAAACCTACCTAGAACAATTGAAAAATTATATATATAGTAAATGCTGCTCTACGAATTAAAACTCTTTTAACTTTTGACTGAGCCTAACTGTATTAAATAAAATGAAGCTTATAACGATATCGCGGCACTAGACGTGCGGTCAAAATTTGCATTGAGTTTATTAAATTATCGCACAACTTGACCCTGAATTTGATTTACCGTTCGGTACAAACCACAAAAGCTACACCGGACATAATTTACCTTCCCCACAATACTTCTAATTAAGACCATTCCTCACGGACTATGTACTCACTATACAAACTGGTCGTTATAAATAACTTGGAACGTATATCATGCCTTTTTCCAGCTACCCGATGCGCAGGACGTAAATATGAATCCTTATTTACTGGGGTTAAGATTCAAGTTGTTCTCAGTTCGTCTATTGTGTAACAAAAATAAAAGATTAGCTTTTGTTAAGCATGAACGCCAAAAGGTTGTGAAGTTGGTATTTATCAGACGCGTGTCAAAATGGCTGTGTCGTGTTAAATGTTTTGAGCATTCATATCGTTTAATTAGTTTTGCTTATTTTGAATGAAATATGATAAGAGTGAAGTGTTTGTTTACAATCTTACTTAAATTTATAGTTTACACGTGGATGTTATTTTCCTTTCTCTACTTATCTACTGATAAAAATAATTAATTTTGCCCTCATTAAATCATACGATATCAACGTAGTCAGGATGAACTTAATAAGCTTAAAATTTGCAAATTACGTGCATCCTATAACTAATTACTAAGTTTCTACAAAACCCAATCATCATAATATCATTTTAACAAACACATCGCAACATGGAGCTATAAAATTTCCATAATATTGTAAAAAATTCCAACTACTGAACAGTCAATACAAAATTGTAATGAAGATGGTAATTTACGCGACCTGCAAGATCGAGTTCATATTACGTTCTAGCAAACCTCGGCATTCGAGATCTAGTTTCGATGGCACAAGCTTCCTCATCCAATAACTACGCAACTTTATGGAACTTTTACCTGCATTTTAATGTCTAGCATTTACCTTATCGCTTGATCTAACTCGTTTACATTTGTAGGTTTTACGTGTTTTAATGAGCGCTACTTACGTCCCAGAGATATAATGTCGGATGTAAGATAATTACATTCTTATCGGCAGTTTAATGTACGTATAATAACGATATGATAGTTAAAATTATCTTGTTTAGATTGTAAATTACTTAGTAGCATGAGCACAGCTGGGCTGAACTGTGCTAGAATGAAACTATTTAAATTTTGATATGAAACACTGGTAGTACTAGAGTTGTTATGATAAGAGATATAAATGGTGGTATTTACAATTAGATTAAAAATGTGTTGGTTCTCGTAAAATGGATATATGTGCTTTTCTATGTAGAAGAAAACAACTAACTTACATACTTAGTTGATCAATAAGTACGACATCAATCGTCCTATAAACCTCATGCGAATAATAAAGACTTCGATCTAAATTAAGACTAATCCAAGATAGTCAAATGATTATTTAATTAAACGTAAAACGCTTAGTATTTGCGTATTTTAGTAAATGACTTGGAATATAGAAGTACCAATAATGCTTTCAACCACGCAAAGGGTTCGTGCAGTGGGCGCATTAGTCAAAGCTCATTTAGAAGTACGCGGCATCCAACGCTATTTTATTGTTCTGTATTGATTCTAGTGACGAGCCATACCTTCTTAAATTGGTTGGATTCTTTCAGCCTGTCTCATTAAAATGTGCTCTGATAGAAGGCCGTAGGCAAAATTAGATCGTTAAAACAAAATATATTGACGACTCTACTATATTTTACATTTATAATTGGAATTGCGAAAACTAATTACATAGTATCAAACACAGAATACTTACAGTGAAAATTCATCTAACAATAACAGCTTAGAAAAGTGATAATTTATTAATAACTGAATATTTAACTATAATTAACAGACTTAAAAAGGAGGAGGTTCTCAATTCGGCTGCTTTTAATGAAGTAATTGTACATATATTAAGTATTAAAATACCAATAATAAAGTCATAACAAAATTTCATTCAACATATTAATAACAAATTATTTATCGATAATGTATCTTACTATAGTCGCTCCACAGTATTAAAAATAAACCCATGAAAAGTTTAATTACGTTTCAATTAACATTTAGCCGTAAGATAAACAATAATGAGGTTGTAGATCAATTGTGCGTAAGCCGAGTGAAAAGCTGACAGCTATTAATATGAATAAATACATTCATTGCATAAGACTACCATTTTAATTGTACAGAAACGATTTCTCTTTTACTGAAACATGTTTATTTGAAAACCATAATCTTTTTAATGTAAGGCTTGACAATAAAACACCAAAGAGGACACGAGTTAAGAAGTTTATCTGGGGGCACGGTAGTGCCCCCGCCAAGACGAGCCAAGCGAACAAGCACGGGCACTACCTACCTTTTCTCGAAGCGCTTCGACGTTTTTTTGAACCCTCATAACTTGGGTTTGGATTATGCTAGATCAACAAAATTTTCGGGATATATTGTCAATAGCGGACTTATTGAACATATTAAG
This sequence comes from Colias croceus, assembly GCF_905220415.1. Taxonomy (NCBI): domain Eukaryota; kingdom Metazoa; phylum Arthropoda; class Insecta; order Lepidoptera; family Pieridae; genus Colias; species Colias croceus. The sequence continues at coordinate 1,410,413 of NC_059549.1, forward strand.
TTTTAATTACATTAGCTTTTATACTTCAGATTTTATTTATATCTAAAAAACGCTAATTTCGTCACTGACTCACTGATGATCATCAAAATTCTTAAGGTATTTCCTAATGTCCTAGAAAGCTGAAATTTTGTATGTAAGCTAGTATTAGCACACAAACAACAAAAAAATTATAAAACTTGTAACTTTCATCCCCCAACCCCTTAAACTAGGGGATGGGAGTTTGTATGAGACCTGTAATTTTAAATTAAATTTTGATGACGCTAGAGGTCTAATCTAATAATCTAAAACTTGGTTCCCCTAGATATATATATGTATAGGTACTCCTTGTTAAAAAAAAATTAAAACTTTAATCGACATACTTATAAAATTTTGTTACAAAAAACTTACAAAAAGAAATGAAATCCCACCAAAAACATTTTCATGTAAAATGTTGCCAAGACGAGCCCATATGACTCGCACTGTCAAAAAGTTATCAGATCTCATGTAGAGCGAAGCTTCTAATACTACACGCCCTAACTCTACAAGGCCTAACTTCACAAACTCTACACATTAGTCAAAATATGTGGCTTGGCCGTTCGTTACTACAAGAACTATAATACTCTGTAGGTTTTCAATAACTTTGTTTGCATACTCGTATACCTAAAAGATACATAAAGTTACCTATCTGACAGAAATATTAAAATCGTAATATGTAGGTACAGCCAGCATCAGAAAAATCTGAGCGTACGAAGTGGTCAAAATGATCTGAAAAACAAAAATTCAATTTTATCTTAGCACTCACACTATTCAAATTGTTCTTAGCATTCAACGTGCCAAAAACAGCGTACGCTAAGATGTTTTTAGTACTTTGAATGCTAAGAAAAATTTGAATAGTGTGAGTCTAAAGTATGAGTGCTAAGATAAAATTGAATTTTTGTTCTTCAGATCATTTTCATGCTGACTGTACTTAATATTTCCAACGATAGGTAACTTTAGGTATCTATTGGATAAATCTAGTTCCGATTAGGTAGGTAGTTTACAGTAGATTGTACGTATAAGTATAAGAATTAAGAATATTTATGTGGCGCCCGCGGATTCTAACGCGTTTTTGATATGTGATGATGATATATAGCTTAAATTTTATTATTACTATAAATATTTCCTACTTAATCAATGTAGATTTATTTCAGAACATTTTCTCTTCATAATCTCTGCCAAAAATTCCCGCGGAAGAAGCATGTTAGACATGGTGCTGGGTAAGCTGGATCGTCAAACAGAACCTTCTACTTCTACAGAATTTAATTCAAATCAGAAAGATGAATCATTTAGTCTGTTATGTGATGAAACCTTCCCAAGTTCTTTGATGGATATATCGCTAACAGATGACATTTGGAATAGAAGAACCATTCTACAAAAGGCCCCAAGATAACAATTTATATCATGAAACATCTACAACTGATTCCAGTCATGCCGTAAATATAGAGTCCGAAAAGTATATATATTGTTCCTACTATTAAATAAATATATACATGTCAGTTTAACTGATGTTAAAATAAATGTTGTCTTAATAAAACTAAATTTTCTTCTACACATTGTTTAATTTTGATATCCCCGCAGTAGGTTTCAACCGTAGAGCATTTTTTTAAATCTGTGTAAAAGTGAGAAGATATTAATATGTATACATCTTCTTAGCCCCGGTCATTAAAAACCTGTATCAAATACTAAACAATAACGCAGTAATCAACATGCGCTAGGACATAATGCAGTAATGAGCGCAAGTACTGTATTTAGACTTAGTGTCCTGTGATTTTCACATGGCCTGATGCTAAACCTAAACGCAATAATACGCATTATTAATAGATATACTAATTTATGAAATATAAGATAATTATCTTTGTAAAGCTTGTATTTTTTCCCATTTTATTGATAGATTTCAAGGTCTATAAAATATAAACATCTTCCTCAAATATGTAAAAATGTCTTTCGCGCGTTTATCTCAAAACCGCCATTTTGCGATTACTGCATTCTTAGTTATCACGGCAGTACAGTAGTACAGAGTTAATAGCGAGGATAAGCCACACAATTGTGAATATATATTTGTTGTATTGATTTACTCAGAAAATTATATACTTAGAACTATTAAAGTGTCTTTCTTACTGAAGCTGGCGTCATGATGGATGTATGGAAGGTTAATATAAGACAAAGTTTATATTTGAAAACATGATTTTCAAACACTGTTTTATATTTAAATTGCAGAAATCTAATCATTATAATCTCAGTCCAAAGGATTTAAAGAATCAGGGGTTATCTCGATTTCTTGTATATTATATCGTAGAATGATCAGAGCTTTCATTATGCTCTTATTCATTTTAACTTTCCCCACTGCTATCTGCTACCTGTGTAAATAATCATTTTATCGGAAAATTCAACTTTGAAACAAAACTAAGAAGGGTATGTAACAGCAGCTCTATATGATTCCATCACCACCAATATATAAAGACGACTGACGGATTTTTTAATTTTTGGACTGACAGGCTATACCGTCACCTATCGCCTGAACTGTTTTCGATTGTGTATGACTCTGAATTGACTCCTATTTCTTTCAAACAAGGTGCAAGATGCAAGTGCATTGTTTGGGGCACTTACGATTCAATGATTCGGGGTGATTCGGGTATTCCTGGAAATACGATAATTAGCGAAGATCTGCATGCGCATTATTAATTTTGGAGTACTGTACCTACATATTTGTACTTAGTAAGATGCATTTGTAGTCCTGTATTTTTAGGTTATAAAAAACTAAAATCTGACTTGTTACGTCAGATGATAGCTTTTTTATTTCAAGGTCATAATGCTATGTAATACATAATACAATATATATAAAGATAGACTTTAATGTATAACAACTCACCAAAATTTCGCACACGTGCCGCACGTCTCACTTCACCGAACGACGACGACGCACAGATTTGCTTCAACAAAACGCAGCACTGTATCGTACGGTTACGATCTCGCGAACTTTTACTACACACAAATGCAGTAATGTGGAGAACTGCGTTTTGACGTAGCAATTGGTCTACAGACACTAGAATAAAATGTTACAGTAATGGCTATTACTGCACTTTGTTTTAGGGTATCTTAACAATAACTGCATTATTTTTTAGCACATGTTTAATACGGCGTTTTTTCTTATCATTGATATAGTTTTCATGTAAGTACTGCAAAAATCGGTAGCTAAAAAACATACTTCCGGGTATTTTTTTTATGAAATTATTTTTTTTTTATGTTAATAAACCCCTTGGGATCCCATTTCTTGCAAAAAGTAAAAATCCCAAAAATGTCGATTACTGCATTCTTTGTTATCAGGGCAGTATTGTATAACACAAAAGTAATGCACAGTGAATTAATTTTTCACCTTACGCCGCGCCGATGTGAATGTAGCGAAATGGCCAAGCCACATATTTTGACTAATGTGTAGAGTTTGTGAAGTTAGGCCTTGTAGAGTTAGGGCGTGTAGTATTAGAAGCTTCGCTCTACATGAGATCTGATAACTTTTTGACAGTGCGAGTCATATGGGCTCGTCTTGGCAACATTTTACATGAAAATGTTTTTGGTGGGATTACTTTATCACGGATCATAAATGCGATTAATTCATTAGTAGGTAAGCACACTCGCTGTAACAGACGACAATTGAACTACCTTTTTTTTTTTTTTTTTTTTTTTTTTCAAGTGGGGAAATCTTGCCTAAGATACCCACGGCTCCCGGGGAAGGAGCCGTGGGTTATGTCGGATTCCTACCGACCAAAACCCCACCGTGTACCAACGCGCTGCTTTAGATGGGATGCGGGTACACATTCGCAATCTTCCGCATGTCCCGCCCAGCAGTTGCCCGTTTCCAGGCTCTCCGCCACTTGCCCGTTTCCAGGCCCTCCACCAAATGCCCACCCCGGGGTGGCGCAAGCCGTACACGAGCTCACGCCACCCACTCGCCGATGATGGATTGTTCCCCGTTCCATCATCGGCGTTCCCCAAACCCTCGACCCCAGCACTGACCGGCCGAAGGACGCGCGCCGAAAGGCCCTCCGAAACGTGAGTCACGCGTCAAACGACCCTCCGGCGCACTTTTATAGAGGTTTCCCTCGCAGCCCCTACCTCACACCAGAGGTGGCGGCCCTCGGTCCAGTCCCATGGACCGGATTACGAGTTGGCAGACGGCTGTCCCAGGACAGCCGCCGCCCTACACCCACCTACAGGAGTCACCGCGTGTCACAAAAGTGACGCGTCGGGATCCCGCCCCCTGTTTTGTTGGTAGTTAGACTACCAACAAAAAACAACGCGCGCGGCCTCTGGCCGCCATCCATCGCCGCAAAGCGCAGCCCCTGCCAGTCGGTCGGAACGAGACCCAATACGAGCCCCGATCGACCTTCCAACCCCGTTTTGCCCAGCCAAATTACCAGGCCGCGACCACTAGCCGCCATCCCTCGCCGTACCACAACGGCACCTGAGCCAATCCTGGCCCCCCGGAGGATCCTAGCCAGCTAGCCAGCCATCCAGCCAGCCAGCCAGCCGGACAACCAGCCGGTGACAGCATGCCAGCCAGCCGCCGTCCAAAGCAGCCAGCCAGCCAACCGGTGGAGCAGCCGGTTTCAGCCAGCCTGCCAGCCGGCCCCCTAGCCAGCCAGCGAGGCAGCCGGTGTGACCAGCCGGTTCCAGCCAGCCCGGCCAGCCGGCCTTCAAGCCAGCCAGCCAGCTATATGGATCCCTGGCCGTCGAACCAATCGTGTCGTCAGACGACAGACCGGCCTTTCAGCCCCTCCAATTAGCTTCACTCAGAGTACACGAGGGCACTCGAAGCTACTGAGCCCCCCCCAGCCACGACAAGGCTTGGAACTGATGGGGGGGACAATTGAACTACCTACTACTATTACACTACCACTATATAGAGTACATTTAAGAATCTACTAAATACCTGGTCATCCAAATATGAAGAACAAACTCTATTTATAAACGAAATATTATTTAAATTTGTCCAATTTCTAAAACAGGAAAACACAGTATATAATTCTACCGGCAGCGTACGCACAGCGTATTGCATTTCAATTCTCTCCCATTCCAAAGCTATTCATAACCACAGAACCATTGGAATAAGTAATAGGAACATTAGAGAAACCCTTTGAAAAGTTAATAATGTCTCAATTAACATCTAGCCGTAAGATAAGTAGTAATGAGGCTGTACATCAACAATGCGTAACGCAAGTGAGCGAGGGCTTAGCCATTAATATGATAAAGTGCGTCTATCGATCTAGCAGACCACACGTAAACATACCTGGGGGAATTAACATGTATGTTTGTGTTTTTAAATGACAATAATGACTATAAGTCTTGACCGACTACGAAAATGAGAATGCTGCTATTCCGATTGTATTGTTTATGAATGTAATGTTATATATGATATTACTTAATAATATAAAACTATTTTTCAGATTGAACCTAATACAACAGAATAAATTCTACAGAATAACAATCATCATGCACAAATCGAATACAAAATATGTAAAGTTGTAATAACTCAGCCCCCGGAATCACAGACACAATAGAAAATCTATTGTGTCGTGGTCCGATCGGGCCGCTCGGGGCTCGAGAAGTAAGTATATTTTTACTGCAGCTTTCATCACACGAGTAAAGTTTTCAAATTATGTTAGTACTGAAATTTAGCACAGATAAGTGAGTACTAAGCTTTTTAGCCGTATAAGGGAAAATCAAACACTTTTTTGGAACAGCTTGTCAACCATCGACATATACACACTTTCAATCAAAGAAATCACTATCAATTGCATTAAAAACATTTTCATTCACAAACTTAACAACATCCTTCTTATCATAATGACTTCAATCAACTTCATAACCAAGCAATTACTGCCCTTCATAAACTATTTACGATATAATCTAAGGAATTGTACCCATATAAGATTAGTGAACCCAATTGACACTAACATAAAAGTCATTAAAGTAACACGTACGAACAGTGAGAATTGGGAATCAATCATTGGGCCAGGTTAATGCGGATTAACGTAATCCCTTCTCACGTGAAATCTTGTGAAAATTTTCTTGCTTTTAGGCTGGTTATACGGGAGCGATAGTTGCACTTAACATATATATCATAAGAAACTTGTCGTATTATTATAATATGTAGAGATAACTTTCAATATGTGTAACAGTTGAAACTGTTAATGTGCCTTAGAATATTAAAAAGCATTTAAATAATCATTGTAACATTGTGTTGTATCGTTAGTACGTACTATAGTGAAAAATTGGTTCCACTATTTGAAAGTAATTTTGCATAGAACAGGTTCGATTAAATATGTTTTATTTTGCTTTTTTAGATCGCGGCATTTGTGTAATTTCCTCTTTCCTCTATAGCTCTATACAATATGCCCATGAAAAATCGCACTTATCTGTGTGTAAATCGCCCGACGTTCATAGCCCTACGCGTCTAACCAAAAACGGTGCACCATGATCATACATTAGCTTTACCAATTTGGCCCTACCAAAGTAGCTCACACGTTAACTTTGGATAAGCATTCGGATATGAGAAGCAAACAGTATTATTTGTTTGCCTCAAATGACCGTGAGAACGTGAAGTGCTGTGACATTAGAGAGCAATCGGCAGGTAAGTGAGAGGTCAAACAATTAATGCATGTCAAGTCGTTGAGAGGAAGTTGGCGTTACTGAGTCAATATGCGTTTACACAATTTTTTGAGGGTGTTTATTACGTCCATTGTTTGATGTCGTTTGACAAGGTCATGGAATATTACTAGAATAAATAAATGTTTGTTCAATCGTCCCCTTTTCATTATATTTGTTGTTGGTTCTAAAATATATCGTAGGTCGCTAAATCGCAAAAAAATGATCGGAAAATTCCATGCTTATTGAGATTTTACGTCTAAATTGTGACAAATAAAAATATGTACGGATTCATCTTTTTACAAAAAGTACAACCCACAAGTCACAACGTATTGAGTAGAATATCTTTTAATATCTTTAAAATAAAACGTAATCAGTCTTAGATTAGATTCATTAAAGGTTAAATCCATACTAATAATATAAATGCGAAAGTAACTCTGTCTATCTGTCTGTTACTCAATCACGCCTAAACTACTGAACCAATTTGCATGAAATTTGGTATGGAGATATTTTGATACCCGAGAAAGGATATAGGCTACCTTTTATTGCGAAATATGTACCACGGGCGAAGCCGGGGCGGACCTCTAGTATTATATACATACACATAGGACATTATGCTTAAGGCGTGGATAAACGTGTTCATCAGCTCATACAATAAAAAATAGCTATCCAATGCAATGTTTACATATCAAGCAGATAAGTGTCGAAATATTGATATAAGTTACACTTAGGCGCATAAAAATGAAGCACGTTACAAATACGGGGCTGAGCGGGGTCAGGACTCATATTTTGAGAGATGAATCATTATTATCCGGTATAGTTCGATTATGTTAGTACAACCATCTATGTTAGGGCGCTTTCACACTTGTTCTTTTATCTACATGATCGTGTGTTGATATATTGTGTATAGCTATAGATTTAGCAGTCGATGGAACTACTGAAACTAAACTTAGAGATATTCAAAATATTTTCTTTATTCAGGATCCTAGATGTATACGCGTATTACCAAATAAAAAAATTGATAAGTAGTGAATGATGCTAAAGCAATAAGATTACAAACACTGGTTAATTATTATCTGCAAAAAAGCCTATCAATAGAAATTTAGAGTATAGGTTCTTTAATAGATCTCTATGCTTAAAATTGTTTTTGACAGTAGTTATGTAAACCTAAAAATCATCTAAAAATGTTTATAAATCATCGAACAATTATCAAAATAGCACCGTAATCCTTGTTTTATTTATATCTCCATTGTACTCCTAAACCTAAAGTATCCATTCAACCTTAACCCTAGAACACACTATAAACAAGACCTAAATAAGTCGATCATCTTGTAAACACCGCCTAACCCCGGGTCGCGACACGGGCGCTCTCGATGACGGCATGGCCTATCTAATTTTATGACCAATATATTGTCATTAAGTCGATACTGATCTTGTTATACGCACAATAAGAGAAACATGCCTGCTACAATTTATATTCAAATGACATTCGCTTAGGGTCTAAAGAAATTTCTCACTCAACATGCTTTCCGTAATCCTGAGTTAATGGTACCAAGGTGCCTCTCAACGGCTGGCTTTAGTTGCGAAACTTATGGTGTGGTGAACGATTTGAAATAGATTTAGCCAGGTCTATTTAGAATGTCTTTATTCACATATTTAATAGAAGCTTCCGGAAATAAAGCCAGATCTTATGATTAACCAATTCAAAGGTTAACAGGGCAAATATAACTAATGGGGTCAATCAAAGAAGTAATAAAAGGACATATGCCATCCCAAATATTTTATTATTATAATGCATTTTGGTATTCTTACGTTGCATATGATTTATATGATATTTTACACATACACCATCGACACACTTTAATACAAGATGTCAGTGATTTTCATTAATCATTTTTGAATTATTATGGAGTCGGGTGTTACAAGGAAAAAGCATTAGCACGTATTAGTGAAATGCATTGTATCAAAACAACAATGAACTTCGACTTAAGGTACTCATAAAAATCATTTTGATCGGAATACAACATCCAATTTACACAAAATATGTCGAAAATCGTAGTTCTTTTGTAATTGCAGTGTAAGAATTGAAAATAATATCTATGTATCTATCTATTACGTACATTATTACGGAGCTTTCGATTTTTAAAAATAAACTCTATCAATTGTTTTATTCTTTAATAAAGAATAAAACAATCAAAAAAAACTAGAATCAGTTATGGGATCGAATAGAAATACGTTTAAACAATCTGTAAACTCATAATATGTAACTAAGAAGCATTGTAACGCTAACAATTTAGTACACATAGAATATGAATTCAATAACTACATAATTAAGAATAAATACTTCCTAATCAACACAAAAAACAAAAACCAATTGATTTCCCCCTTCAATGTATGAGCAATGCAGTTTTGGAAGCGTGCAGCGGCCATCGATTGCGATCTCGAGATTAACTGCGATGTGAAGGTGCTGTAATTACTCAAGAAGATTCTTATCGACGCTTTATTGTCCTTATTATACGCCTTTGTGCCATTATTGAAGATTTTACTTATTTGTATTGGAAGAGTTTTGCGAGAAATGAAAGAAAATGCATTAAAATTATTTTAATGATATTTTCTTTAGTGTTGTAATTGCTGATTTTATCGCGTATAGCTGTAAGCATGAACAAATATTAGCAAAAACAAAAAATCAAACTGCATAAAAATATACTTCCTAGAATCTGTGCCACCTAAGAAGAAAACACATTTTTTTAATGTGGTCAATAAATTTCGAAAAAAACCTCAACTTTACTTATTCTGTCAACTAAACTGATTCTGTTTTTTAAATGACTACTATTTGATCAAAAATTAAAGTTTTATATAGATTGAACAAGTTTCTCAAACGAAATCATCTGCCATCTGCTTCGTCCAGTCATTACCATCAAAGCGACGTTTTTTCAATTGAAACAATTAAGGTCACTGGATCAAACGACAACTATCTGCTCTTCATTGGTGATATAAATTTTGTTCTTTGTTATTTTTATAGATAAATAATCTGATTAATGATGATAAATTTTAATGATTAATCTGGAATTAATTTTCAATTTATCTGCAAGCTTATGTGATTCGCATAAAAAATAATTGTATTTTAAATATAATAATATAGAATAGAAATAGAAATAAATAGAATGTTCGACTGATTATATATATATATATTTATATTTTTATTAGGTTACTTCTCTATTTACGTGGACGTGTAAAAACAACACACGCTATCAGTTATCAAAATAGCATTATTTCAGAATATCAAAAGCATAATTTTTATTTATCATCTTGTAAGTTTTTCAAATACTATCTAATAATGATTGTGATTCAATTCCAGAATATAGGCAAATTAACAATGCTAATGTAACCTTGAACAGAGGCGGCTCGCCCTAAGGAGCGCTGGTGCAGTGAACTCCCATAAATAATTATAATAAAATCATACTCCTTAATTTCATTATTAATATTAATTATAACTATTTAAAATCAATCGTAATCGTAAAAAACTACTGGCAATACCAATGAATATATCCATCATTCCATCATTCCATACACCTGTAGTTTTAATACTATAATATAACGCGCGTAGCGGAGCGCTCACGATTGCGCTCCAATGAAAAAATATTTAGTACATTTTCTAATACGAAATCCAATAGGAGTGAAAGAGATAGTTTTGTCAGAGTCCTGCGCGTGAAACAGAAGATTTTCTATGAAAAAATAGCAAAATTCGGAGCGCCGCTCCCGCAAACGTTGCCGGTTCGTTTTTACCGCGCGCCACAAGACAGCGATTGCGCGCGAGGTTGCCACTCAAACTATATAAACAAACACTCTAGTCAACTTGCACGCGCGCGAATGTATATTCGGGAATTTTCTTATTAAAATCATAAGATACGTGTTGACTGTTGAAATAGCCTGTAGTTATCAGTATTACTTGTGAGTGTTAAAATGGACAATTATAATGTGGCGTTCATTAAAAAGTGTGTTAAAACGTTACAAATTCGGCTTGAATTGAAAGCTAAGGGACCGCCGCGCCACGGCCTGGACTTGACCTTACGCAAAAATGTACGACAAAAACGAAAACATATACGCGTGTGTTTAAATCCGAATAATATGTGAAAACACCGTGGTTGTGTGGTTGTGATGAACATGAAAGCAACAAAATATTTTGTTTTCCGTGTCTTTTATTTGAAGCGGCCGGCGGAGGTGAGAGTGCTTGGACTGAAACGGGCGTTGACGACTTACCTCATCTTTCAATCAAGATGAAAAAACATTCACAATCTCGGTAGGTACCATTTGTTGAATGAACTGCAATTGGCGTCTATCGAACGACAAGACATTCGTAAAGCATTAGATTCCGCGTACCGAAAGTCAATACGCGAGTTCAATGACCGTGTCGATAAAAACAGACATATTTTACGAAGGTTAATAGATTGTGTCAAGTTATAGATATTATTGCACACCAAAAAGAAGTACCTATGCATTTCCTTTATAAGTAATTTTTTAATTAAACCATGTAGGTATTTTCAGTGTTTTATTTCAAGTGAACACCCATAAAATTTTGTCACGAGCCGCCTCTGACCTTGAACAAGGAAGAGATCGAGCGTTCAGATAAATTGCCATAGATTAATAATCGCAAATTTAATACTGATACAATTCAATTATACATTTAAGATTGGCCTTTATTTATAAAAGATTTTCTACATTTGCCACGCACTTTTTCCGAATTTAACTGATTGTGACTGTGTTTTACGAATAGGGTAGGTACGTAAGTACATTTTTCATATCACCCATTACAAAACAACCTCAACCTATGTTAATAAGATATTTAATTCATGAAACATATATCACAAAGCGGACACTACGATTAAGATACTATCATTTTATATTAATGAGCTCAAATGATATACAAGTACCGATGACAGGATATTATTTAGTCTCACAAATCAGATCTCGCGTTAGAAAGTATTGAACAAATGTAGCTCTAATGTAAATTTATGTTCGGGCCTTGTAGATGCATAAGTCACCATTGTAATGCTGGGTGTACACTGTTCACTATAGAATTGGTGCACCATAATGCTATGCACACACTGTACAAGTTTCTACAAGTCTCTACAAGTTTCTTATAAAATATAGTCTCAAATTTATGAAAGCGTGTGGAAACTGGAAACTATATGTTCACTAATGAATTATATTCTTGTTCTTGTAGTGTAAAAATAAAAGCTTCTTTTCTTTAGCAATACTCCTTGTGTACCAGATATGGCTGCGATTCTCTACAGAAGACTAATCTTATACTTCTTCTTACATGTTTCTACCAGTTTACAGAAGACAACGACACAATCGATCGAACTGAATGATCTTATAATGCCCATATAACTCCACTGGATTTTAATCTTATAGTTTTTACACACTTTTATACGAAGTATACAGTCTCATCACCATACATGAAAATGAGATTTTTTTCTTTAAACCAAAGCTCTCCCTCCAGACGAGACTAAATTTTTTATACAAAAACCCCTAAACAATTCTACTCCTAACCAAGGCTTGAATACTAACTACAATATCATTCTTAAAATATGTTCTTCATACAGAACCCCTTAAGCATCCACCAAGGTACGAAACAGGGCTGCGCGTGCGCTCGCGTGCTCGATGCTATCGGCGGACCACATTCATCTGCATCAACACGCTCGATTAATTAACTAGATAAGGAAACCTAATATTTTCAGATTTCGTCGTATTTTGTGGATACGTTATTGAGTTGGAAAAATATACGTGATGTTTGTTCGTATTTGAAACTATCAACTCATTTTAGTAGATTGTGTAAAATTTACGTGAATTAGAGAAAAAATACATCAGGTACAAGTTTCACTAAAATTTGAGTTAATTAGAACGATAACAACTATTTTATAATACATATGTTAGAATTAATGAAATCGAAAGTTAAAGAACTACCTACTCGACTGTAGTTCTAGTTTATAATAATATCTTTCATAGATTAAACTTGTTATATTTAGTCTCTATACACTGAGGCAAGCCAATTATACTGCAAAAGAGCTTCAAACTACCAACAAATAAACGTATTGACCATAAACTATATGACGGACACTTGTAAAGATTTCTTCAATACTCAATACAGTGGACTTATTAGTAAAGCCAATTAAACTTTTCCAAAGCACACGGTCAAGAATTCAAATCGTCCAAATCAACATTAATTATCTAAATAATCGATCGCAGTCGTTACGTGATTTATCTACCAGTGATAAGATTTTAATGAAGTACTTTTATTGGGCAGACATATGCAGTTATCGAAGACAGATACCGTGTTGACTGGCTTCCTATTAAGTTATTAAATTAAAAATAAACTACAACCTTCAATCACACGATTAGCTACTCTAAGCTCGAAGCGTTTGGGTGTATATTAAATTCTAGGGGCTAATTAAGGTAGATCATTCCGATTAGAAATTGGTAGATATCAGCACGTCATTCATTGTGAAAACTACTCACGATACTAAGTATATGATAAGATAAATGTAAGAGTCTGTATTGATAGGTAGGTGCTAGGCTCGTTAAAATGTTCTCAGCGCGACGACACATTAACTTTATTGTTGCTATAAATATATAAATAACTGTATTTTATGATCGGAGATAGGTACGTGTTGTTACGAAATGTTTCGAGTACATTTTGTGTGTTATCAATTTATTGGTACCGTTGTAAAGGTAGCAAAATCTTGAAGGTTTCATAAAGGAGATTACGAAAAGATAGTTTAGTTTATTCAATCCTAACCACTATCATGAGCTAAAAAGTAAATACTTAGTGTAAAAATATCTCAAGTCGAACAGTAAAATAAAAATTCTGTTGGTGATCAAATTTTACCAAACTGACTAATCCAGAAATTAGATACAAATATTACAAAGACATCCACAACCTAGGTTGTCACAAATCATACACACGCTACACGCACGCAAATAAAGAAAGCTTCAACTAGCCTAACTCATTAAACGTATCTCCCGTGTTAGTGCAGGATTAATTAAACAAAACTAACTTCAGTAGAACGTGTAGAGACTAATGATCGAGAATGGCTTCATTTGCATCAAACAGCCGATCTTAATTACGGGAAAAGTACAAATTAAACAAAAATGAATGGGATCCGATCGGAAGGCTTTGAATCTAATGTTTAAATTAAAAATCTGAGGTCATTTGCTCGGGATATTCGAAAGGGGTTAGAATTCAGAATTCATTATAATGGGACAGAGCCAACAGAATATAGGTACCTAGAGTTAGAACTAATTGACAGAATTGCTTTCCACGTAGCTTTTAAAGGCTCACTATTTCACAAAGAGGTATTTACAAAAGATGGCCTGTATTATTAAGTTGGTACGAGGTGGAAACGAAGAAATAAACATAAACGTAAACTTATAGGTATCCTTAAACTTTTAAAAACATAAGCCGTAGAAAAGAGTCCAATGCAATTCAATTCTTTATATACTATATCTATTTTTGAATACTTAACTGCTTGGTGGTACAAAATCTTTAATACGACATGTTTCCCTATAGATCGATATTAAAAATACGCTCACCTTCATTCGATTGCATTTCGATATAAAAATAAATGCTAACCATCAATGAAACTCTCCGTTATAAACATAACAGTTTAAGGCCAATTTCATGAATAATCATTGCTTGTGGTTAAACTTTATTGTAATTAGCACAACTTGATCTTGAACGTATTTATTGAAGCTCGTAAACTTCTAATTATTTTAATGAAATTATCTTTATATGAATTAAATTGTTACATGCTACAGAAATAATTGGTTATGTCTAAACGGTATTTGTAACTAAGAATTAAATCGTGTAGTTCATTTTTGCTTGTTATTGCATTAATAAATTATATTATGACATATTACCACAGTTGACAGATATATACTACGTACATACAGTTAGGAAACTAAGCCCCCCCCCCATGAAGTTATGACGTATAGTTATAGGGCTGTTACTTTTTGATATTTAACCGACTTGAAAAATAAAGGAGAATCTTATCAATTCGGCCTGTATATTTCTGTTTGCTTTTTTTCACAGTTGATTTTGTGGTAATTTGGAGATTAAAACCCGTTAAAATACAAAAATGGTGTAGCCTAAATATGAATTTACAAGAAGAAACAATCCGAATTAATACAGCTTGTAAATACGTTTTTATCAGTGCTATATTTCGAAATCTAGTTTTGTTATGGACGCCGAAGGCTATTTAATGTACCTAAATTATTTATAAAGCTTGATATTTGTATTATACATATATTCAATAATTATTTTAAACCAGAATTTACAATACTTGTATGTAGGTATACCTACTAAATTATTTTTAAAACGATAAATTAAATTAAATTTAAAAAAACACAAAATATGCAAAAATAAATTAAAATTATTATTATACGAGCATAGAACCTCTACCTTTTTGTTTTAGGAAGAAAAAGAAAATAGTTTGACAGTCTTAGTGCTTGACAAAGTGGAGACGCCACGTATCGATAAAAATACAATAATTATATCTATATATAATATCTATCTTTTTCTTCCCTTAATATTTACGTAATTATGCACATAAATTTAAACAAGATTTTTTTAAGGTTTCCTTTTTTTATATTTTCGTGCTCTTCTAGATTGCGTAAAAATAGATGCGACCTTTAAACAGACTGGACTCCTAATAGTGACTATTTGTAGCTATCATTTTGGTAGAAAATATGTCAACTTAATTTAAAACTCATGCTGCCATATCAATAGAAATTAAAAAATAGTCTCTTTTTAACTTGTAGTCAGATACGGTATTTACAAATATATTTATTGAAAGGGCTACAAACTGAAACAATCGATATTTATTTAATGTGAATTGACATCACTTTAAACTTTTTTCCATACTATATTCAAAATCTCTGGATGTGTCACCCACTACTATCGATCCCCCTCAATACCCTCGAAAACACGCTTGATGGGGGGGGAGCCATTTCGAACATTTTATATGAAGTTTCCTTACTGTATGTATCTGTATATTGTGATATTACTCTAGTTTTCTTAAAGGAAAAATAAAATCACGTTAAATAGTAAATACGTTGTACATTTTAATCACCATCTTAGTTTGATATCGTTTCTGTTGATTGCCACTACAATATTATAATTTATAATAACAACAACAACTTCACTAATATTGTAATAATAAAGTTTTTGGCTTTTATATATCGACTAAATGACGACGACTACAATTTTTTAGAATCTCTCACAAACATAAAGCTTTATTATCTCTATGCCATAGAGTCATAGACTATTTTCAAGGAGATTGTCTATCGACATTAATATAATTCCCGCCAACCATAACAATATCCCTTACACTTATTCACGGAAACAATTAACAGACATTTAATTAAGTATCCCCATTCAAGCTTCCATTATCCAAAGTATACACTATTATTATTTTCTCGTACTTTATCGAGGTTTCGTGTTCCAAGTGATGGCTTATTTGAATAAATTGTAGAGTCGCGCGTTGATTTATATCGAGACGTTAAGAGACATGAAATTGATGGTATCTGAGGTTTTGTCCCCAGGAAATGATCGTAAGCCGGACTTTATGGCCAAATCCAATGGACAATGTAGTCTAACCACTGTTATATATACATTGCGTTTTGTTTAAGAGTTATTGGTAAGTGTTATTGTTATTGGAGGCGCAGTGAAGTGTGTTGTGGACGGAAATTGTCGTAAAGTTAAGGTTAGGTGTTTTTCTAATAATGTGCGAAATTATAAAATATATTACGTATGCTAATTTATGGCTGGAACGACATTGAAAGCTGAAAAAGTGAATTGAAGACAGCAGCAGTAAACAAGTTTCCTTGGAACAAGTTAAACTTAGAGTTAGGAATAATATAATTATTTTATACAACATTTTTGACAAAATGCCAAAAAAACGTAAAGCTCGCCTAAAAATTTGATTAACTCTACATTTCTACAAGACTATTTCTGGAATAAAATATTGAAGAAAGTCAATATAAGACAATATTTTAAAGGCACAAAAAAGAGCAAAGTATTTATCATTGTGTTAGCTAAAGGCCTTATTGGCTTGCATGTTGCGATGCGATGCGCACACGCCTCACTTTAAACGCGATATTTTCGCGACAGCCTACATGATTAATTTATTACCTCCAAACTGTGTTTTACGACGTATATCCGATATAATGTGAAGATAAAATGATTTATTCCATAGATCTATGTGGATTTATAGTTTTTATCTGACTGATCGTAGTGGGTTTTACTGCACAATATGTAACAATATGTATTTGTTTATATCAATAGTTTAGATACGTTATTTTATCCTATCCTATCCTACTAATCCTACTTAATATTATAAATGCGAAAGTTTGTGAGGATGGATGTGTATGTGTATTTGTTACTATTTCACGCAAATACTACTGAACCGATTACAATGAAATTTAGCGCACATTTAGTTTTATCCCGGAAATATCACGGGAACGGGAACTATGCGGGTTTTTCTTTGAAAACGCGGACGAATCCGCGGGTGGTAGTATTGTAAGCTAGTATTCTATAATTTTTAGTTTTATGGGGAATTTCTTAATTTAGAAAAAATACCATTTAAAGTGGACATTTATTAGCTTTTAAAGACATTGCTAATCTGCATTTTTAAAGACATTGCTTTTAAAGTGGACATTTATTAAAGGAATGTAATAAGCTTTAATAAATACACCGTATACGTTACTAATTAATAATTATACTGCTTTACTTTGTATATATTTGTTTTACAGCAATAAATTGTTATAAACTTTATAGTATCACACACCATTTTTCCTTTTAACACTACAAAATAATTTGGTTACGCTGTTTATAATAAAATTACTATAAAAATAGATAACAAATCTAATATTTTCGACTAAAGCCAGCCACTTTTACGGTCTACCGTTTTATTTTTATTTAACGACTTGTCATAATCGTAATTATAAGAAATGTAAAAGACAAACAGTCAACAAGTAAATATTTAATGACGACAGTAAATGTTACGGGAAAGTTTTGGTTGCACCTCATTAAGAAACTTACTATGGAAAAAAGGTAATTTCAAAGATGTTTATTTTTAAGTAGACATTTAAAAAATTATCTTTGTCAATATTCGAAAATTGTATTTTTAATATTATAATTGTATGGAAACATATTTGACGGTGTCCAATTTCAATCTTCTCAATAATATATTATCAGAAAGGATTGTAAGAGCTCTCGTTAAAGCCTCTAACTACTTACTTCTTCTTACTTATATCTTGTAGTTTTTCTTTGTACGTTGCTGTATTTAAAACTAACTAGCGGTCCCCCCCGGCTTCGCCCGTGGTACTGGCAAAAAAAGGTATCCTATGTTCTTTCTCAGGGTCTAAGGATTGTCTGTACCAAATTTCATCAAAATCGGTCCAGTAGTTTATTCGTGAAAACCATACATACATAATTACAAACCTTTCCTCTTTATAATAGTATAGATAGATAACCTGAATCTTAAGCCAGCTAGCTAATCCTATCAGCAACAATATACGAAACCAAACTCCATACTTTCATTAACACTTTGTTGTACTTTTACTTACAATATTATGTACAATAAATTATAAATGAATAAATAACACTATTTACAAATCACCATCCTATTAAAATTCCCGTACACAAACGAATAGAGACATTAATTTAACGTTACAATATAAACTTACCACCCATGGTCGTCGCCGAAATTATACGTTGTGTTGAATTATCACCATGATTAGGTTAATGGCTGGACATCGATGCTCGAAGCGAAGGTATTGAGACGTCACCTTTCTTTTTGTTTCGTCATACAAGGTTGTGTAAATAATTGAGCGTTTGGATAAGACATGCGCGTTATTGATAGGGTCGAGGTTTTGTGAACAGGTAGATTTGTAAAATTGGTAGATTTTATAAATTATGAAGATGAAGAGGTTCTCGTATTAATAGCTGAATAGGAATTATAAATGTGGTAAAGTTACAAAAGCTGTATGAAGTACGCAAATATAGGGTGATACATGTTATAATTCGGATATACAGTTATATTCAGTCATAACTGTATTTTGTATTTTCTTTCAAATAATTAAGAACTTGGGCTAGTCAATATAATGTGGGTCTAAATAAATATTTTTTGCATTTTTCATTTTCATATATAGGTAGTGCATTTGAATTAAGAACTACCTAAATTAATTTGGAGGTCTTCAAGAGGAGAGTGAACAGGTACATTCTAGGGAAGCGCGCTCCACCTAAATTGTCTTGACACCTTTAAGTTTTTTTCTAGTTAATGAAAGCAAAGAAATGACTGGTAATCTTTTTCGAATCAGGTTCCCACCCTTACCTATTATTAATGTATGTTTATTATTATACAATAACACCAATAATATCAATTAGCAATAACTCAGTATGTAACAATTCATTAGAAAGAAAAATAGGGGAATCACGCCGAATATCACCGTACCCTCACTTAGCGTCTTCCATTTATTTTTATTTATAACACAAAATATGAAACAAGATTTAACCATAATACTAATTAATTAATAGTGTATGTCTCTGTATAGCTTTCTTTTGTCATCTATAGATACTAATATTATAAAGCTGAAAAGTCTGTTTGTTTATTTGTTTGAACGCGCTAATTTCGGGAAAATTTCCTATTTGAAAAATTCTCTATTCTATTTGAAAAGCCCATTTATGGAGGAAGGCTATAGGCTATTATAATATTATGTCATCATGTTAAGACCAACAGGAGCGGAGCAATGCGCGTGAAACCGCGGGGAACAGCTAGTTAATAATAATGAAAGATGTGATTGAAATAATTCAGTCTGGTATTTTTGTTTTTATGTATTAAAGACCAATTAGGCCTGTAAATTGCTTGTGGAAAAATCGTGAGTTCCAAACGTTGCCATTATTAAAAACGAAATCACATTATATAACTTAAATGAAAACGCACACTAATCGTATCCATTATAAGTCAAGTGCACTTAATATTTTTAACGACTACAAATATTACTTTCAGAACTAAATATGTCTATAATAGTGGAGCCCATTCATTATTTTCATAACGGATAATGATACAAAACTATTTTCTCATAATAAAGCCATAGAATTTGCCCTTGTTTTGTTAATAGCTATTAATATAATTATCTTATGCAATTGTTTATTACAGTGCGTATGGTTTGTCTATTATTTGGTATGCAATTTATTGTTATAATTGATAGCCCTTATACTTTAAACAAATTGTTTTCGTCGCGTGTACTTTCTTTGAGCACGATTCTCTTTTAACGATTTTAATATTGAAAATTTATATTTACACTAAGTGAAATTGAGAACTTTTTCGTTTTATATTATAGTACCTAAATAAATGCATATAAAAATGAAAGGGAGATGGAAGAATGAAATGCTCACAAAACTTTAGGAAAGTTTCAAATATCTACACATTTATGTGTTTGAAAGAACTTACTACATTGGTTTATGTCTACAGAAATTAAAATACGTGAGAAACAGCCTTTTTAATGAGAATGAAACGACTTAATTAGGATAATAACTTGCAGCAAAGACCCAAACTGATTATTGATACCGCGATTTTGACATGATTATTTATCAACGACAAATAATCATATTTAATGGGCTTTAGTCCAAATATGACGACATAAAATGCATTACAATTCAGCAGTCACAAGTCATTGCCCTCAAAATAAAAACAAAATGTAAACATTGTCGAGTAAAATCGCCAATACCTTCTTCGTTAACAATCAGGTCCATTTCAATATGCTTTTGATTCTTAATGATTTCGCTTCTCTGTTATTACCGTATTTAGAGAGCGGCGCCTTTGTACCCATCCGAGTTAGCTGTAGGGCTGTCAACTTTCATTTTTAATATAATATATTAGTGAACATTAGCAAAGAAATTGTATATTTTCGGTGAAATTTCATTGATGTTGTATTTGTTTGTGTATTTGTGTAACTTGGTTAATGCAATTAACAATTTAATTTAAACTTGAAACAAAAATAATGAGAACTTTTTTAATTTAATTTCGATCCAGTAACACCCCCTGCTAGTTATTTTTTCAATATTTTCAATGTACAGAATTGACCCTTCTACAGATTTATTATATGTATAGATGGTAAAATTCTAAATAAATCCAGTAATTCTAGCAGAACTAAACCTAGAAATGTTCTTGTAAATGTCCACACAACCACTCTTGCAAGATACATTTCAATGTTATGTAAATAATGTGCAGGATTCGATGCAAAGAGCTACTTACGAATCGCCCGATACTAATAGATACATACCGCCTTTCAATGTCCTTGTTTTTATTTGTTTATTAAAAGCTAAGATAGATTTATAATTATACCAAAATATCAATAAGAAGAAAGTAGAAAAAAGATTTCGTGTGTTGTTGTTATGGTTTGCCAAATATAATATGTTTTGGTAAATAAACAAGTAGGTATGCCACCTGAATAACACCACCATCACCTATACACATTAGAAATCAAACGCTATCTTAAGCTAGACTGTACAGGCTGAAATAACAATTAGGTACCTACCTATACTGTATACAATAATTGATAAACATACTTATATTATTGAAAAATATACAAATTTGTTAACATATAGCTATTTAAGCTCAATTGTGTAATAAGTATAGAGATGTTGTACATCTCTATGACTCTCTATCGCCACCACATTTTCATCCCTAATTTACACTTACAATTACTATATTCATTAAACACACAAGTAGCAGACTGCATAACACACACACAAGCAAACTGCATAATCAGAATACAGAAATACAGAGTAAATAAAGCCAACGCAAGTGGCATGCGCGGTCTTCAGAGATACCACTAGAGCAATTAATACCCCTAATGCTAACATCATTATTACCAAGTACTTAACATATATCCGTTGCATTGATTTGTGAGCGCCTCGCGCGCGATTAATCGGTGCAAGGCGCCTCTGATTTATATAACCTGGGTATACGCTTGCATAGTAGTGCCTTGGGATATGTTTTTATTAGTATTGAACCTTCTTATATGCTGATATATTTGTGATAAGTATTTTAGCCTATATAGATAAGTTTTAAGGCAATAAATATGTGACACATTTATGAATGAAACCCCAATAAAAATTCATAAAATAAATAGCTTGACACGCACGCAGTATTCTAAAACTGCAATCATCAAATCACAACGTTGGCTTTCCTATCAAATCTTACATCAATCAACCCATCAAAATATTCGTAACCGTAAAACATTAACACCAACATATTTAAACAACGCTCTTTCCTCAACAAACTTATTTAAAACGTATACAAGTGGTTTCAGGTATCACTCGATCAGCGGTATGTAAACGGTAGCAGTTATTTAACATGGCCGCCGCCCACCGCCATGATTTATCCGGAGCTGACGTCGGATTTAGCACGTTCAAATCCGCAAATCCGTGACGAAATTTGCTTCAATTCTGTCGTATAAATTCACACTTGTGAAACCCAACAATTTGTCTCTGGTGGATATTTATGGGTAATCAGGATTGGTTGCTTTTAGTTGACTGGTTATGTATGTTTGTGGTCTCTGTCTATGAAGAGTTATTATTCTCTTAAAGGGTTCTATGATGAGATCTTTTTCTATTTATAAAATACTTGATACCTGGATAAAAATGTGAAGGACATTCTTATCTGTAAACTATCCATGTGTTGAATCCGTGTATGGTTCAATAGACTTTGCGTGTTTAAATTAACACACACAGTGGAATAATATATTGTAATATATTACGGAAATTGTCTCTTACATTGTTCGTTGCAGTATAGATTCGTATAGCTCAGAAAAAGTCAAATAAAATATACATTTTTATTTCAACTCATGTTTTAATACATTTATGAATGTTGTTAAAAGTATTAGGTATATTTTTTGGATCATTAATTTAGTGATACATTTCAAAATAGACCCGAATATTCGTAATTGGTAATTAAGATAAAATCTTTAACCGCAGATCGTCTAATATTGTATCATTAATACATGTCGCTGAACAAGAAATATGATAATAAATGGTCCAAAACGAAACGTGAATCATTTATTTATTCATTCATTAACAATAAAAGTATCAATTATATTGTTAATAAAAATCTTTAACAAATTACACAAAAAATACACGAAAACGTTTGTTGAAAGTATATATTATGAATAATTATGCAAATTGGATGAAAACTGTTACACGTGGGTCATTAATTATTCGACACATCATTATTTATTGAATTTTATTGGAATTATTATGTCGATAAATTACATCGGACGAATAACGGACGGTTTTTAATTTAATTATGGCGCCAACAAAATGGGTTCGTCACTCAACTTTTATGGCGTGATGTTTTTCTATCATCACCTCTATTAACTGTTTCGTGAACTCTGACATTAATTATCTGGATCAACGGAGATGGCGACATTTTCGAGATCCTAAAATAGGTTTTTGATGGACGGCATAGCAGCTCATCTTAATATAAAACTCACAATAAATACGCGTTTTATATTTGTTATTAGATTGTTATTATATGACTTATTTTGACAATGTTAAAGGATTTAAAAAAGTAAACAAAAGCGTTTATTATGCATCATATATAACCTAAAACAACCCTGTAAGTACAAATAACGATAGTTTGATTTCAGCAAATAACCATAGCAGTAAATTCTCTGGGTACATAATATTTGTAAAGCTCCCTGATCTTTCATAGCCATTGTCAGTTCTGCAGAAGGCGTATTAACAACGGGCAGGTACAATATCATTAAAATTGAGACCCTTGAATATTGCAACACGATGCTAGGAATAGATATTTATTGTGTAGGCTATAGCAGAGTCAATGATAACAAAATTTATTATTATCTATGCTCTATATACGATTTTTTTCTTGTGTGTATTAACCTACCTACATCATCAAAGCAATATACCTAGTGACAACTCGTGTACTGGAAGATAACTATTGCTTTAACTTTATTTGGTACAAAGAATACAATATTAAATTTCTTAAGAAAAGCCTCTATTTTCTGCTTCTGCTGACCAGTGGAGTAAACTGACTGAACTGATCAAGGATTTCTCTATTCGTTGAAGGAATAACACTATCTTTTTTACCAGATGCGATCCTGCGTCTCTGACCTTAAGTATTTCAGAATAATATAAAAATGTCACCACCATCAATCCTAAAAAGAAAAAAGTAAAAAAAAAGTTCAAAAGAAGAACAAATTTATAAAATGGTGGCTTAATACGAGATTCAAATAAGTTTCAACCAGCTCTTGGTAGCGAAAACAACATAGCGCGATTAGTGCTTTCAAACAACTAACCAAACAAACAAGCTCTTCAACTTTAAAATATTAGCACGGACTAATAATAATATACTAGGTACTTGATATTAGTATAGATGGTCCATGGTCCAGTTAGAAACGCTCATGGATAACCCGCCTAAACCGCAAGCAGTTGCAACATTACCATACCCGTCGGTTTATGAGCTCCCCTAGTGTTTAGGCACCCACTCAGTCAGTGAGCATTCAAATTTATCACTCGCACAGATTGCAGCTTATCGCCATAACTGGTCTGTATCTGTTACGTTATTGCAATTATAAATGTTTTATTTTGCAAGCCCTCAAATAGCTGGAAGAAAGCTTATTTTGACGCTTGCTTATTTTGACGCTTAACATTTTTGTAAGAATGTATGCAAGTGCTATGCACTAATCAACATAGGTACGCTATCTAGTTTAACACAAACCTATGTAGAAAAAAAGGTGAAATAATTAGCGAAAACTTTTCTTGTACAACTTGTTCTTGTTTTCTTGTACTTCACTTGTTCTTCAATAGTTGTATTTGTGAAATAACATCAGTCAAAATTATATATTATAATAGTATGTATACATTATTATGGCAAGTTAATTGTATACTACTTTAAAACGACATTTTAACTAGCTCAATATAATCGTATAATAATAAACAACACACCATCTAAACGCATTGAAAGAATTCACAACTGCGTAGTTATCTTGCAATTAAATCGACATTCAGAAGCTGTTACATCTCGGATGCATGTCAAATAACAACAAATCACAATTTGATTGGATTAAACGCTGAATAATATCTGAGATCAGCTCATCAAATGCAGATGTTATTGAATTGCTCCATCGATTCTGTATTATAATTATTTTATCTTTATTTTATAGTTACTTTTTTGTTTTATGTAATTGTTGTACATTATCTGTGGTCTAATTTTTTAACGTACAAACTTCTTTTTTTTAGTGGCAACTCTGGAAAGTACCTACAGCTGTCATTTTTCTCAGCATCGTTGACATCACTGTTTAAGGGTCAACTCACACCAAAAGAACGGCGAAGCGCAGCGAAGCGGAGCGTAGTTTCCGTGTCATATGAATTTTAACTTTATTTTCATTACTATAAAACTTATTATCGCCTGAGAAACTCGAGCCCTAAAATTCATATGACACGGAAACTACGCTCCGCTTCGCTGCGCTTCGCCGCTCTTTTGGTGTGAGTTGACCCTAATTGTTTAATTTTTTGGAAAATTTCCTCTGCTCTGCAAATTACTTATTATCTAATAATTTACAACTACCTTATTCTGTGTTTCTACTTGTTCCCAACTGAAAGATTTAGAGTCAATGATAACTTGAAAATCTTTGATATCTGCAGATAGGTATCTACTATATTTAAAGAATAAAAAAAATGTGTGCGTGTACTAGTGTACACACGTAAGAAGTGAAACTTCTTTATGACCGTATTTTTCAAAAAGTAATTTACTATATGCAACTTCACGCGTGGTAGGAATAAGAAAAAGATGGCGCGTAACGGAAAAATGTCACGCGTAACGAAAAAATACACTAACAAAACAAACCAAGTTTCACTTCAAAAATAAAAAATCTTCATTATTACATCTTCGTAAATTAATTACTGGTTAGTGCTGCATACATTAAAATATCGGTCATCGGTCTAAAAATATAAATTTAAATGACACGTCATAGGTGATAGGACATAAATAAGCGAATCCAACTAACACAGTTAGCAGTCAACATTACGACCAATTTTCCACATATATTTGTGATAAGAATGACAAAGCCATTATAATAAAATACATAATATAAGTAAGAGCTTATCTTGATACGGCATGACTTAACATATAACCAAAACCGGTCCAGAAGTGATTCGGTCATTATTTCATTCATATGTGATGAACTTTCTACGGGCCGTGACATTTAAGATTTTCGATATATCTCATAGATTAACAACATAAATGTACCAATTTAAAGTGGTAGGTAATCTCCTTGAGAATGGAGGATGTAATACGAAATGTGTGATAAGTGAGCATAATTTTTGTTATCTCCTAAAGCTTATTATGTGAATTAAATTATTATACGTGGCTTACATTGTTAATTTTATCTAAAATACATACCGATGTCGCGACAAGTTATTGCTTCGTGAATCAATAATGCAATGTCAAATTGGAGTATATCATCTACATAATATGTAAATATTGATATCTACATAATATGATAGTGAACATATAAGATAACCTCTACACACTAGGTCAAGGTTTTAAAAATATTGTTTACATTTATGATAGTAAAAACAATTTATGTAAAAAGCATTCTTATCTTAGAAAATTACGTTACCTTTTAAATTAGAAAATAAAGCAAATTAGAAGGTTTCAGCTAAGTGGAGCCTTGCATGCAATTTTTAACATTTTCCCCAGCTCCGGTCATAATGAAAAAAAAAACAAATCCTTGGCTAACCTTGAACTTCATAGTCTCATAAAAAATAACACTTTTTAAATATTTTCTTACAGGCAAATAAATTGGACAAATATTTTTCCTACAGTACGATCCAATTGATATCGATTATCGAATATAAAATATATTCCTTAATAGCACTAAAAGCCATGTATCCTACGCGAGCGAAACCTCGGACTCTAGCAAGTCCAATATAATTACAAAACCACATTTTTGCAACATGAAAAAAAAAATAACAATGCCATATAAGTATAACTATTAATTAAAACATAACTTTTAGCATATCGCCATGGACTGACCGTCGCGCCTCCAAGGGGCGGCGACCGGCATGGCATATAAAAACCTTAAATATTCGGATGTTGAATAATGGATATATTAATATATTATCCCGGATGGGGCGGGCTGGACAGGATGCTTACATATTCATGCTGAGGTGACAGTACAGTTTTGATTATAGCGCTTTTTTTGTAAATAAATTAGTAGTATATGTTTTGGGAATTGTTTTTAGTTGTAGTAAGTAATAAGGATTGAAGAATCTAACCAATTACCTATAGGTATTTTACTTTATCAATTAAACCTAAATTAGCATTTGGTCGTAGGTAATGCAAACGAAAATCTCCAAAATGGATGATCAAAATGTTTCGACAGTGAATTTAAAAAAGTTCCATACTTCAAATGGCGGATTTCCTAAATCATAAGCAACTCAAAATCACTGAAAAATAATAATAACCAATAGAATATACCCACAATTCGCGTCAGCAATCAAAACACGGGCCCTTAATCAAACAAGTTGACCATTACGAAAGGTTTTACGGCTTCATTCCGGTAGACAATTTTCTTTTCGCGTAGTAACTTATAGAGTCGTGCTCAGCAAATCATGATTATTATACGACAGCGGTGACCAATTACTCTGGGGATATTCATGAGGCACCGTTTGCATGGCTTTATTTTACAATTTTATTTGAACACGCTCAGCAATTGATGACGTATCATTATTTTGTTTATTGCGTAAACGATTGACAGAGAAATGATTCTGTTGTGTAGTCGTTTGTTGGAGAGGTGTTTTGATGATTACAATTTGGAAAAGAGACAAGTTCATAGCCTTTTGGAAAGCAGTATTTTAAAAATATAGTAGGTACGTATCTGAAGTGTGACATAGGTACCTATAAACCCGCAAACTTAACGCTAATAAGCAGTATTATTTAACCTTTTATATTGATTTTAAAAGTGAAAAGATATCCAAATTGAAACTGTGTAAACTAAAGGAAACTTCGTAAAAACAATTTTCTCCATTTTGGTAAAAAAAATATTTTTTTGGTCATCTTCTATAAAAAATTCATATATTAATAAAAGACATTACTGGTGTCAATATCAGGGTTCCCATAATAAATCATAGAGTAAAAGGTCACCGCCCTAATTGCGGCGTTATCGACACATCGCTTCGAAACAGAATATTGATCATAATATATAATTAAAATTGTTTAGCCAAGCTTTTGATTCGTTCCGTTATGACCACAATAAATATTAATATTTTTTAATGATTAGTTTCGAACGAAACGCCGGGCGTTTATTAGTTTATGATTGTGTCGGGCGTCAACTTGGGAACACTATGCGAATATGCTTTTTAAAATAATAATTTTTGAAAATAATGATAACTACTATGAAAATTATTATTTTTGCGTAGCTTTAGCAGTGATGTATAAAGTTCAAAATATTCGAACGAATCTTCATCTAAATATTCGAAATTCAAAATTGCAGGGCCACGTATTTTAGTTGTAGCCCTACAAATAGTCAAGTTACCAAGATACGCATTACGAATATATTCGCAACTCTTTTTTCTTTAAAAAGGAAATATTATGAAAAATGATACAATAATTAAAACACATTCAAGATAAAAAGTTGCTATAATTGATTCATTTACCGTATGCCATGACATAATTATTATTTAAAAATATTTTGTAGCAAGTCTTATAAAGAGGACCTTGCCTTTTAAGCATATGAAATGAAACCCAACTATTCCTTCGATTAATTTATTGGAATATCGAATGGTTGAGCATTAAGGCTTTAATTCCTCGTGTATACAAGGGATTACCCTTTATGGTGTTACTAGTTACAAGTTAGACAATGGCTGATCAGACGTGACGCATTTGTTCAAAGTCTTTGTGTCGGCGCGGATAAAGATTTTTGGGGTTCGGTCGGCCTTCGGATAAATGTTTTTGTTTTTTTTTATATATTAAGTACGTGAAATAGGATGGTATGGAATTCAAAAGTTACAACGTCTTCTTGAAGTTAGATTTCTTTTAAATACTTATAAAGGTAATAATTAATATGATAAATTAAATGATATTGATTACGATGGCGCGATGTGGGTTCGTTGAAAGGTTTAATATACCTAATTATTTTGGGAAAAATACTCATCAAGATGGGATTTTTAGTTTAGCATATTAACGATTACCAAGTGTCGTCTTTTATATTTTTCTACACATAAAAGTTAAAAGCTCTTATTTCACAATCAACATAAATGAATTATTATTCTTCATGTTTGCTTGATTTAATTCTAAATTATTTTTCCGTTGATATTATTTTTCAATTTTCATTCAACAAACTATAACATCATGTAAAACCAGCTTACAACAATGTAGCGGCTCCAAAGCTTTGACACTCGGATTGTACATCGACTTAACATATCAATTATGTCCGAGAGACTGATAAGAGATTGACGTGAATCAAATAATTAACTGACTGGTGTTTGTATAATTCATCAGGGCACTTAGCGGCGTTATCAGATATTATAGTATGCATGCTATTGTTATGTGTTTTGGTATTTGCTTAGGCTGTGTGCATACAACATGCAGGTAGTATGTGAGTATCTACATGAACAGTTTACCTTCACTAACAAAAAGGTAGGAAAATTGTTTAAAGTCTTTCAAGAAAATGCCTGCATTTTCCTTCATATTTGAATGGCGAATGCATTTGGAATAAGTGGATGAACTTCATTGCATTTCATTAAAAAACATTGCCGCAGTTTCTTATTCTTTCTAACTGTTGAAAAACGATTAACCCAAAAATAGAAAGTGTCCATGAATAATCCAATACGACACTTATTGAAATTGGCTAAAACAGGTATGTTTTCTGAAGAAAAAAAAATTATGTTTTCTATTGTATTGTAGCATATATTGAAAACATTATTGAATGAATATTACATTTGTACAAAGCCTTTTTTTTTTTTTTTTTTTATAGTGGAGAATGCATTTAAGCATACCCAGGGCACTCGGGGAAAGAGCCCTGGGTTATGTCGGACTCACCCTGCTGAGTGCAGGGACCTACCGACTAAACTCCACTGTGTTCCGCCGTGCCGCTTTATAGACGGGGCCGCGGGTATTCGGTAGAACCGCGTCCGCAGACCCGTCAGCGGCAGCCTATCTCCAGGCCCAACGCGAATGTGGCGGGAGGCCGCCAGGTCTACCTTCCTAGGGGGGCGGCGTGAGTGGAACACTTCTCACGCCGCCTCTCCGCACCGGATGATGGATTATATCCCCGTTCCACCATCCGGTGCCCATCATCAGGGAGGCAGGTCGCGACCGTGTAAAGCGGCCGCGACACGGCGACGACGCCAAATAGGACGACGACGCCGAATCGGATCCGAGGAAGGGTTTCTCTCGCGGACCCGCTCTGCCTCCTCCTTCTGCGACATCACATACTCGCAGAATGTGATAGCCGCGGACCACGATCTGTCGCCGCCAACCATTTCGCGAACTATGGAAGGCAGGGAGAGATCACGCCCCTATCTCAAACTCTGGAGCCTCGATTTCTGGAGCAGGTGGTGACGTCCCTGTTTCCGAATCGGGGAAGACATTCTCCCCCGCCGATGGTATCCACAATGACTGTGCAGGAGGAGTATGCTGATGAAAATGTCCCGGTGGTCACGCGTGACGAGCTTGCAGTGGCAGTGGAGCGGCTCAAAGCAAAAAAGACCGCCCCCGGCCCTGATGGTATCCCAGGGCGGGCTTGGGTACTGGCGCTAGAGTCACTTGGACCCAGGGTGGAACAGCTCTTCACAGAATGCCTTCAACAGGGCCAATTTCCCCGGAGGTGGAAGACCGGGAATTTGGTCCTGTTGCAGAAGGACGGACGCCCGCGCGATTCGCCCTCGGCTTACAGGCCGATCGTGCTGCTCGATGAGGTGAGTAAGCTCTTTGAGCGCGTTTTCGCAGCTCGCCTCATCGACCACCTGGAGGGAGTGGGGCCGGACCTGAGCGAAAACCAGTTTGGATTCCGCCGGGGACGGTCCACCATTGATGCGATCGCTGCGCTGCGTGAACTCGCAGACAATGTGGCTGATGAAGGTGGAGTGCTTTTGGCGGTGTCTCTTGACATCGCCAACGCTTTTAACACGCTACCATGGAGTTGCGTAATTGAGGCGCTCCGCTATCACAATGTGCCCGAGTACATGGTGCGATTGCTGCAGTCCTACCTATCAGAGAGGGCTGTGGCGTACCCCACACGCCGTGGATGGATGGAAAAGGAAATGTCGTGCGGTGTTCCACAGGGCTCGGTTCTTGGGCCTCTCCTGTGGAACATCGGTTACGACTGGGTCCTGCGCGCCACTTATCTCCCGGGTGTAAGCGTGCTTTGCTATGCGGATGACACCCTGGTGACTGCGCGTGGGGCCTCGTATAGAGACGCGGCCCTCCTTGCGACCGCTGGTGTGGCGGAAGTAGTGCGCCGCATTAGAAGACTTGGTCTAGAGGTGGCCCTGGACAAGTCAGAGGCGATTTTGTTTCGTGGCCGTCGAAGGGCGCAGGCTGCTGGATCAGCAATCCAGGTGGGCGGTGCGTCCATCAGCGTTGGTCCCACGTTGCGCTATCTGGGCATCGTGTTGGACAGCAGCTGGACATTCGTGGAGCACTTCCGCCGCCTAGCCCCCCGGCTTGTTGGGGTGGCCGGGGCACTTGGAAGTCTGCTCCCGAATCTTAGAGGGGCTGGGGGTGCGTGCCGTCGTCTTTACACCGGCGTCATTCGCTCCATGGCCCTCTATGGTGCGCCCATTTGGGCTGACTCTTTGAGCGCCCGTACCAGACCCCTATTGCGTAGACCGCAGCGGGTCATGGCGCTCAGAATCGTGAGGGCATATCGCACGGTGTCCTTCGAGGCCGCGTGCTTAATGGCGGGGACGCCCCCGTGGGACCTGGACGCCGAAATGCTGGCGGATGTTTATCGCCGCATCGCCGCGTCTAGATCGCATGGGATCAACCCATATCTGGAGCAGGTCCAGCAATGGAGGGCTGATGCTCTCGAGCGGCGTTTCATTGAGTGGAAACGTCGGCTCGAAGAGCCCAGCGCAGGAGTAAGGACGGTCGAAGCAATCCGACCGGTCCTACGTGAGTGGTGCGACAGGCGGCATGGGGCCATCACCTTCCGCCTGACACAGGTACTGTCCGGACACGGTTGTTTCGGGCGGTACCTGTGCAAAGTCGCCAGACGGGAGCCGCAAATGGCTTGTCATTCCTTATTTGAAGTCAGTCAATTAAGTTTATATGTCAATCGTCTTTTGTTTGACAAAAGTCGATCAGAACATCAAGTGCGTCGCCTTGGGACAGGTGATGCTTATCAAAAACAAACATTATATTCTAGCTTAGCCCTCGGGTTCACTGCTATGTTTCTTAGAAAAATATTTCGATGTAGAATGTAGAATCACAATTGATTCAACATAATATCCATTTTTATACAATAATTTGAAGTACGAGTAGTAGTTGTTCTTCTTCAAATTAATCTGCAAAAGGAAAAAAATACTTAAGTAACATATCATGTATGATGTAAATTGTAATATACTTATATGAAAACAAAAGTTTGGCAATATGAGCTTTTCAAAAGTCGCAATTACATTAACATTAATAAGTATTAATTTCACAGTCCATAACAAGATAAAGCATTATTTATATTAAAAATACAAACTTTATGCATTTTTCAAGGCAGATTCGATTAATGTTGCGCACACGCTCATATAAAACATTCCTACGGATTTATTACAGCCGTATGAAGCAATTAAGTAATTTCACTTTTAAATGCGCTTACGCCTTATTAAATCGTTACGAGAATTATTCCGGATCGCAATGAGCCGCGCGGATAATTCTTATGATATAACCCTAGATTACTACCCTTCGTCGATTCGACGACGCGTCACCAAAAAAAACGCTATAACTTTTACGCGTGCGACCGTATGGTTTTCTGACTTCAGCTAATCTCAGCCAACCCGTTGCGCTTGCGATGGACGGTAGTGCTTTGTGCGTGGAAGGTCCACACGCGGTGTTCCAGCAGCCATGGCTCGTCACATCGACGAAGGTTAGTATTAACGTAACTTTTCGTACTATTTAGTTAAGTTAAAATTACGTTATTTTATGTTTTATAATGGTGCCTATTATTTTATTTTTAGATACGATTCATATGTTAGTTTTAGAAGTTGAAAGCGATGAGGAAAATTCATCTGCGAGAGAGCCTGAAGACCACATTGAGGCTGAAGAGGCATGAAACGGAGGGTGATGATGAAGTTTCTACTGTAAATAAAGAGCAATTTCCAGATCAAGATTATGAGGCAAGTAGTAATACATCTCCCCACGTTCTATTGAAGATGAGATACCTAGCACTTCAGCTGACCCTAGCGATTACAAGACCATCGCATACCATTCTTCTTGGGAAAGACAAACACATATTATGGTCATCACAACAGTCAAGGCCACAAAGCAGAAGACCTTCAAAGAACATAGATACATAGCACGTGGACCTGTGTGTGACGCTTTTTTCGAGATATTTTAGATCCTCTTCAATGTTTTTCAGGTATAATTACTGGTGACATTACTGATACTCTTTGGGACTCAATTACATAAATTTTAAACATGCCAGAAATAAATAATGTGAAAGTTATAAATGAGACTGAGCAAAGTAATGCTGCTAATGTGCCTCCATAGCAAACTAAAATAAACATATATGCTATATTATGTCCCTCCGTAAAGCAAAAGTAGACCTAAAAATAGGTGCACTAGGTGCAAAAATCGTTGTGTGGGGAAAACAAACTTGATGTGTGTCACAAATGTTTTAGATCCTAAGCTATTATCAAAATTATATTTTTAATTAATTTTCCAGATATTATTTTTGTAAGTAATACTTTATTTCGAGCAATTTAGAGGTATATATTATTTGTACGGAATTTTTCAAAAAAATTAAGAATGTTCATAAAGCGTGTAAACTGTGATCTCATTTTGATGACTGTTTGAATTAAAACTATGTTAAAATAAATATTTTTATATTTTTATATGTAGATTAATACCTTGTCCTTAAAATAAAGACATAACTACAAATATATTTTTTTAATTAAACCCCTAAATCCCCTCCAATAAACAGCGTAGTCGAAACGACGAAGGTTAGTATTAAACGTTGAAAAATAAGGTTAGTGTTCTAGGGATAAATATATCAATGGAATCTCACGTCTATAAATAATCTTATTACAATCTAGTATTGAATATTTTACTTTTATATGTACCTATATGGTAAATGTACTTACCGTGTTGAACACGATATTAATTATTATCATAAATTGTTAATAATATGCCAAATATGTTCTGTTTATGTATAGGTTTCAAATAGCTAAATTCTATAAACAACGTTAATACATAAAAAACATAACTATACTACTTTACAAATTCGTATAAAAAGCCTATATTCTTAATTAAATTCCAATTACATTCGTATCGCATCGCGTCGTACGACACACGACGACTTATCATAGCTCCCATACTGACGTGTAAAATAGCAATTACGCTCCTCTCCTAAAGCCCCATTAAACTTATCTGCACTGCATATTGAATTATTAGGAGCAATTAACGACATACGTGTTATCAATATTAAAACAGTAGCGGCTGATATATTCAAATTTATGTAAGCGTATGTTCATTAAAGAGATTTTTCGGTATTTCTATGCTAATATCCCCTTTGAGCCACCGCTCCGTTTTAATATTTTGAGAATATTAAACTCTAAGCTCTTAAGCTATTATCGAGATAATGGCGGTATTGACGAATCGAAAGGTTTCACTATAATTTACTTTTGACAGTCATGTGTTTTAAGACACCGTAATGTAAACCTTTTTTATATTATGGCACACTTTGCATATTAATACGAAATTGTTTCGAAACACCTAAAACTGATTTGTTTATTACAGACGTAATTTATTTATACAATTGCTTTTTGTAGATAAACTTCTAGTTTTATTCTTTCTTTCGAGCACTATGCTCCTTACAGGTTTTATAAGGTCACAAACCTTGAGTCCTTTTAATTAATTCCGCGGTCAAAAATAGTTCATCACAAAACGACACCAAAACTTACTTTATTCAAATATGTCGTCATACGGGAATGCGTCGTAAAGTGCAGATAGACGATAAAGCTGTTTCCACTGCATCATACCAATACATTGCTGTGAATATAAGTGAGATATGAGATAGAAGTGAAACAAAAGGAGCAATGGATGGTTGTCTTTGAGAAATATCCACGTTACAATTTGTAAATATTAAATATTCATGAGGCGCACGGGTTTAACGCTTTACATGGTCGCTCTTGTATTTATTAAGGATGCATCTAATTATCATAGCTTAACAGAGTGACTTTGAGATTAAGTACCCAAAAATTATGCATAATATGTAACACATTATATTTTATAGCGTACTGAATATATTAATAATGAAATTTATCTAAATTCTATGGAAAAAGCACCGTACATTCATTTGACTTCAACTTTAAACATATTCCAAACACACTGTTATTTTATAAAACTTTATAACTGCAAACTTATAAAAGCAATAAATTATAAAATCAAAAATTGTATGCAGATACCGTCAGCAGGTCTCAAGTGACAGAGTAACAAACAACCATATCAAAATTGTAATATTATTAAGAAAGCTCACTATTACTGAAACGTATGTGAAAGTTTCGCGTTTCAATTCTTAAACTATCAAGGAAAATCAGACACTACAATAAAGCTAGAATGAAATAAAATACAATTTCACAAGAGCACAATATACCTATGCAAACGATAGCCATTTTGACGGACAATTTAATTTAGTACCTACTCCTTGTTTATAATTCACTTTACTCCATACTGGGACATAAAGTTGATATTTAAACGCAACCAAACAATGAAATAAATAATAGTTTTAAAGATTTATACAAGTAGGTACTTATAGTAACAATATTATAGAAATTTTATGAAAATTGAAAAATAAATTGTAACACGTCTTATGCAAAGAAATTTATGTTCTATTAATGATCATTTTATAGTTTTAAATAATATATTATTTGTATGATAAGAAGACATCAAAGTTAATAAAGTTAATCATCACATTCAGATGAATTACTTAGCGGCTGTAAATTCATATCATTTTTGTTTAATTAAAACATGTAGGATATTATTTTACCTTTTTCCGCGTCACTTTATTCTAAAATACTATAAGATTATGTAGGTATTTATTTAATAATTTTATTTTCAGAGATGCGTTTTTTCGGTTGGAAAGTATAACTTCATAACTCATTTATTCACATAGAATATAATAGAAAACCTCAAATCTAAATTGAAAGGGACAACGTCCATAGATATTTAATTGTTACAGCTAAATCGGTTTCACTGTAACACGGTAGCGTAACGAATGTGTGGGTTGTTATTTGTTATGAGCTTCGGTAGCACTAGCTATACATTCTTTTAATTAAATCAATACCTACTTGATATATTTATGAAGTGGAAAATACACATTTTTGAAGAATTATTACTATACTAGACGAAAGAGGCTTTAACGGCGCTAAGTGCTGCAAAAGTATCTATAGTTTACTTGTAAGCTGAACTCTCATGTAAGAAATTGCTTGCCCTTTCTTTTTATTTCATCCGTCAGCAACACAAAAATATATTGGATATTGTATTTCATTATTTTGTTCGATAAATTTAAATAAGCAGAATCTTACGTGATACAAAAGAGAATTAATTTTAAATAACTGTACATCTTAAAAGTTTCCAACAAAAAATTATATTACATACGTATTTTTATTGTTAGAAACTCACTTAAAATATATTTAATGGCCATAATGCACGCTGTTAAGTGAAGTTAGCCTTCATCGCTTACAGCACGATTAATTTCAATAAAACCTCTTTAATTGTTGTTACATTTACAACAAACAATAATAATTTCAAAGTTATGACAGTTAAATTATGTGTGGACATACACGAATAAACGCTTCAAAATATGAGCTCAGTGTGGACATGTTCTAGCCGAGGTACTAATATATTTTGTAAGGCTCTGTGCACACGAGTGGTAAAATGTAGATTGTAATAACTAATAAGTAAGGGTCGGATCATACCTGACGATATAACAAGAGCAACTAATTAAAAAAGTGACATCTGAGTATGTTTTATACTGCTCAATATAGCTCATAGACAATAATATTTTTTTGGTAAGTATATACTTGTAATTGTCCTGTTTAAGTTTGATCTACATTCTATTTGAAACACCTCAAGTACCTAGTTTCATATGTTATTATAGTGTCGCCGCACACGAGCCACTCGCGACAGCAACTAGCGCTGACGCTGCCACGAGAAGTTAGAAGCGTGTAGCAGCCACCTGCCACCGGCGTCAACAGTCCATATAAAATGTATGAAAAGTACAAAAAATATGCCGGTGGCGGCGTTTTGTGGCGTGGCCTGTGGCCTGTGTGCCGTAATGTGAAAGAGAATTTGTAGGGCTCCCCCCTTACAATTTTAATATATTATTTTGTTCCATAAAAATACTATTATGCATTTATATATAAAAATATGTCACCCGTTAATCAAAACAAAACGCTTCACGTGTAAACGTCATTAAGGGCCAGTCCGCACACAGCACACTATGGCGCCAACTCGCCGTGTATATGACTTATGACCGTTGTAATGTATAGCAAAGCCTCATGAATATTTATCGAAAAAAAATATGTTTTAATACACACGAACATACATTAAAGCAATAAATATATCACGGAGACCATTAACCGTGTAATTATTTTTATTTTTCGTGAATATGATGACTCTAATACGCGCATTAGGTGCGCTATTAACGATTTTAAACGTAATATACTTGCCTCGGGACGATTATAACTCGTCTCTTAGTATGAAATAAAAATATGGAACAGCGAACAGTTTTATTGCGTGTGTGCTTGCTTATTATTAGCGAAGCGGCTAAGCGTGAACGTGATTATAGATTTGAAGGTTCTGCTGAAAATAAGGAAAGAATAAAGTGTTTACATTAATTTAAAAATACAAAAAGTCAGTGTTAGGTATATAAAACTAGTATAATAAGTAGAATGAAATAAGAAGATAGCGGCTCATTCACTATCATTTTCCTATAATTTAAATGAATAAAAAGCATCAAAGATTGGTTGTCCAAAATAAAAAAAATACAGAGAACATTTTGGTGACTACGAACACTCGGCTCATAAAAAGCTTAAATGCAAAGGCTTCTCTGATCGCTGACAGTCCTGTTATAAGAAATACGTTACCTCCAAAAAATCGAAAAGCTTTTCGCATTACTAGACTTAACTGTATTAAAAATAAAATGTGTGCGTGTACTAGTGTAAACACGTAAGAAGTCAAACTTCTTTATGACCTTATTTTTCAATAAAATAATTAATTATATGCAACATTACAGAAATACGTCGAATCACGCGTGGTAGGGATAAGAAAAAGATGGCGCGTAACGGAAAAATGTCAGGCGTAACGAAAAATGTTACAATAATTTTTTTTCCAACCCCGATAAAGATGTTTCACTTCAATTATTTCCTTAGTATGTTTTATTTGCATCATAAAATATCAGCGTCTGTCGATCTACAGAAATTTAATCTTCAAATTTTTTCCACGGAAAACAACAGGGACTTTATTAATTTGTCTAGACGAATATAATAAAATATTGTAAGCTGTAAAGTTGAGACCCTAAAAAGGTCCGTCTAGCCACAATTACATCTCAGAATTTCATATGATTTTATAAGTGTGACTATTTTACAGCGAGGCAATAAAACCTATAAAGAATGGTAGCGGCTTGGTAATTTAAATTTCTCAGGCCTAAACTATTAGTAATTTAAGACGTAACGAGCTCTATTTTTATTAAAGCGGAGCTTATTTGTGTTCGATTAATTTAAATGTAAAATAAAAACTTAAGACTAGTTAACGAAAACGCATGTTTTTTATACCGAATGGAAGCGACGCCTCGTGTCAAATAAACTACATTTAGGCTAGTCATTAAAAGAATATTTTATCTCGTTTTAAATATTTAGATATACATCTGGTGAAAGTTCAATTCGGTTCATTACGCGTCGTGAAACCGAATCCAGAGCTTAATAAGAATAATTCAAAACGTAAGCGCATCTTCGGGTGCAGTGGCATTACGAGTTCAAACGGAATACATTACCAGTAGAGTAAGAACAGATTCACATATTATAAAACATCACACGCAATGTATTGGATATAATAAGAATCATCGTTACAGGGTAATTGTAGAAAAAGTAGCAACATCGTATCAAATTTTTAGTAGTAATGCTGTTACACTAGATCTCGGATAAGTCCAAATTATTCGAGAATAAAATTATGAAATTTGTACTAAGAAACTCAATTAGTTTATATTGCTCGGGGCATTAAAATTAAATCTAATGGAGGACTGCAATTCACTTTGATAATTGTCACTAGTTAAATATGTAAATTGAGTTGTAAAGTTTAATCAAAATAGTGACATTACATAAATAAAGAGTAATAAATATTTCCTGTTCCTAGTTGTACCTAGGGTGACACATTAATGTTTTCCTTATAATTACTTCCCTAGTTTAGATGATACCAGAATAACAAGACATAAAATTGTTAACTTTTAAAACAAAATCGTAAGCACACCTCTGTGAGGAAAATGCATGTTATAAATGTCGGTTCTGCGTTTTATTCATTACCTATATTATATTGAAATTTAGTCATGTAAGAATGAAATCAAAAGTAAAATATAAATTACAAAATAACTAAGGATCAATTCCCTCTACATTTGTTGTTTATAATAATTATAACAACGCTGTATTCTTAGTTGAAGGTCGGCTATTTACATACTTATTTTATTTTATTTCTGCGTTCAGTGTTATCTTTCTCTCGAGAAAGACATGCATATTATACAAGGTAAAGAATAAGGCCTGAAATCAATTTAAAAAGTAACCGAATATTAGCATAGAGTTTTCTATTATATATTGACAATACAGTCTTATAAGTGTAAGTTTTATATGCTTTGTATGGATTTTAGGATGGGTTATGGTTTACCCCAAAATAAATAAATCTAAAAAATAGATGTTCTTAACAGAATAATTAATATAATTCCCAGTAACGTTATAAACAGCTGATAGCAAGCTGATACTCATTTGTAGCCTGCCAATGGTTGTCATGTAGCATAACTTCGATGAATAAGAATACATAATGAATGGTCTACACGCTTCCATTACACTCCTGGGTCCTGCCTGATGTTGTGTACCATTCATTATTCATACTGTTTCTAATTTGTTATCATTGATTTAACACGAAATAGCGGGATTGTGGTTTGATGTACAGATTATAAGGGTAAAGTATTCAGATGAAGCATAAAGTTAGTAATATTTGGTTATAGGCAAGTGTAGCATCTCTTCGGTTCAATGGAGTACCTAATTCAAGCACGAGATGCTGAACTAATTTTGAAGAGGACTACTAATAACTACTAATCAGAGTAAGATAAGACCTGCATGCACTGCACATTCCTAATTATGGAATGTGCAGTGCCTACTAACCTTTACCTAATACTTAAATGGCGTACTGAACTCAGGAACTCACTAACTAACGTGATATTCCTAAAATCAAAATTATAATTAACAGCATTATCAAGATTCCTCATCATCATTTAAGAGAATTAATCCAAGAAAAA
The DNA here is from genome assembly GCF_905220415.1 of Colias croceus. NCBI lineage: Eukaryota > Metazoa > Arthropoda > Insecta > Lepidoptera > Pieridae > Colias > Colias croceus. Next base: position 1,450,877 of record NC_059549.1, read on the forward strand.
TTATTTACTTTTTATCATGTTATAAACGATCCAATAATAAGTGATATTAAAAAACCTCTTAACAATTCGATAAAACTATTATGATAATATCAACGGTAAAACATCGATAAGAGATTGCAAAGCCTCGCTTTTTACCATACCTCAGTGAGCAGTGTGTAAATAATTACAAATGGGATATAAGGCAGTAATATTATGTTGTCCATAATTGGTAAACAGCTGTAATTGGATAAGTTGCCGATATGTAGGTACACCATGCTTTTGTTAATATGATTAAAATGTAGTTTTTATTGTTTTGTACGTTGTTATTTTGCATTATAGCTGAAAATTAAATAAATAGTAGACTTAGTACATAACTTCTTTACTTCGAAACCTCAATACGGGATCTATAAGCTCTTTGAAAGCTTTGCTTTAAAACACGCTGTATTTTTGTTTTATATTACCTACCTACGTGAATTTATCTATGAAACGTATTACCTAATGAATGATGTAAAATTAATTATAAGTAGATAATAATTTTCACTGAAATATGAGTACCTAATGATAACTGAAGTGAACATTATTTAAATAAATAAATTAATCAAACTCATAAATCTAACTACAAAATTTTCCCAAAAAAATCGATATCTATTTAAAAATACGTCAATAAAGTGAATACAAAAGAATGGCAACCCTAAAGTGGATCGTGTTTGCGAAGCGTGCGCGCAGGAGGGGGCCGCGCGTCTCGAGCAACAATTATACAATTATTGTTTTGTAATCGGCCATTAACAGATATTAATGTTCCACTTTTTAATGAGACAAAGGGATGAAGAAATTACTTTGATATAGTTTTAACTTGGCTTTGCTAGGATGTTCTATTGAGAGATTGCTCATTGCGCGTGTCAGAGGTTGAATTTGTAAGTGCATTGTTTGTTTTGGTTTATTTATTATTACCCAGTACCTATTGTGTTTTTGAAATAGGAATAAAAATCTTATGTTACATGAGCACGAATAGATTAAAACATAATACCATGCAGTAGCATCTCATCTTTGATTTCATTGGAAACCTAAGACACAAGTACCTAATCCATATCAAAAATAAGACTTTTCACTACAAGCAAACAAGACGTCAAAATCTAAAATCTTATTCCCACCTAAGTCCGGCGCTATCTCCGCTGTATTTATAGAAACAAACATCATTAAGACACAAATAACATTGTTATTTAATACCATATAAAAGAAAACAGGCTCACGATTGCGCTTTTAATATTACGTGTTATATTTTAAGATCATTATTTAGCGCCATAATAGGTTATGTGCATCGCACAAAGGGAATGATTGCGGCTCTTTAAGCCTTACGTCATATTTCCATATTGTAGATAATGGTTCCTACCATTTTAGTCGCTAACCTAGATCGAGGCTTGAAGCACTTAACGATAAATAAATGATAAATGCCTTTCCAAACAATCCAATCTTTAACAAAGTGGAGGCGTCGTATGCAAAGAAAAGAATGATAATATGATACAATTCATACATTTTGGTAGTAAGCTGAAGTAACTCTTATCAAACAAAACAAATTTAAAATGAACAATGACGCGGTGTAGGTATCGTTACGTGTGGTCGGTCGTGTCGGAACGCCTTTACAGCGCACGGTCTTGGTGCTTTGTTAACTTGTTATTATTGTAAAACAAATTATCGTGTTACAAAACGAATACGTTTTTCATTGCAATCTAGATATTGTTACGCATTGCAGTTTCAAGTTGAATAATTATCATTTTACTTCATCTCCTTTATAAACATAATCATCAGCTGTTTTCACCAATAGCTACCCTTTAATTCAATTTTAAATCTAACAATATATTAATCTATTATTTTATATAAAATATTGCAAACTCGCTTAACTATTGCCACGATATAATATCGTCAGACAGACACGACAGATCGTAACGTATAAATGGCGCTATCGGATGCAAGTCATAAAGTAAGTGGCAGAGCGCGCGTGTGGCCACCGTTAATGTCGCACAACAATGCCCTCTGATATAAAGAAAACATTTTTTATTTAAATTCCTCCATACATCGGCCATTACCTAACGGACTATTGTAATGCAGTTTCACAATGCCAATAGATAATGCTTGTTCTATGTTTATTTAAATAATTTGATACGTTTTCGGACTATAAAATTTGGATAAGTGTATGTATGACGTTTTTTTATTCCTTTTTTACGGTTCTAGAGCTTTAAGTCTTTATAATCTGAAGTATTGGACACTTAAAATTAAACCACTAAGATAGCGGTATAATGAAATTACTAAATGAGTATAAACAACGGGCCTTAAATCGAGGTAAGTTTTCAATAACACAACATTTTAAGTTCAGTAGTATATATGTAGATCGATAGTGGGTTCCAACTAAAAGTAGCTAAAGCAATATTATGATGTAAAGCAATGCAATAGATCATAATATTTATTATAGTACAGGATACATCGCCCATTTTTGCAAGTGACTACTATCAAGCTGATTTTCCGTTTGTAGCTTTATTTTGATGAGACACCGAATAATTTCGTGTACGAAACTCTCGATTGTGGTAGCTAACAGAGATAACAAGGATATTGGGCGTCTCATCAAAATAAACCTACAAACGGAAAATTAGCTTGATAGTAGTCACTTGCAAAAATGGGCGATATATCCTGAACTATTATCTTTCAGTTATATAAGGGAATTAAACGGTTTAGTTTGGTTTTGTTTCCTTTCGTTTAGGTCCCTTATTCAAAGCTCTATACTCTAATAGAGTATCGAGCTTTCCTGTTGCAAGTAGATTACAACTTGAAACGAGGAGCTTTCTGAACTAACAGTTAGTAATTTACACAATTTATAAGTGCTTCCAGTTTACGTTCGAATTGAAATATTTTTGAAGTGAAACTTCTTTAGGCTTGTTGAGAGTAAAATTTCAAGACCGCGTCATAGCAATATCATCACGTCATGGATTAAGGCGACGATTTTGGTATCTTTTAATTGTGCTTTTTTTGTTATGTACAAGTTTCACTAACATCTCTTTTTCAGCATTAGAACATACCTAATAGCCAATATCACTTGAATCACAAAATTAAACCAATATCAGAGTCAATCCACATCGAAATGTGACGAAACCAAATTGAATTCACCTCCAGTTCAATTAACATATACACAGATATCCCGAGCGTCATCGTGGAATTAATAAACGAAATTAATGACACGCATTGCTCATAACTCGATGTACATTTCTTCAGCAATATATCAGGTTGCTCAGTAGTGATCCCAATTAATAAACTACATCAATGGTACCGGCGATCACGAAGTTTGTTTTTTTAAATCTCGTTCGCGTAGGGTTGCCACATGTCAGACTTAAGAAGTTAAATTATGGCTGGTTATGAAATAAGTTATAAAGGAATCCAGTTTTGAGCTAATGTATATATATTAAATAGATATAATATATTATCTCAAAAATAGATTCTATTTACTTAAAGTAAGTTAGGGAAATCACTTTTGATGTTGTTTATGTAATTATCTTGTCATCATCAATATGTTATATATCCTTTATTAATTATATCTTTTGTGATTTTGAAAAAATACAAGATAATAAATTAAAATATCAAAAATACAGCTAAAAATTATTTTTAAAACTATCCAGCGGAAACCCTATGAATGAGCTTGCTTGGTGTCCCGTAGCTAGCAACATGGTATGGCTAGTATGCCAACGGTAAGTAATTAAAATTAAAGAAATATACTGGCCATAGCTTTGTATTATATAGTTTTTCAATAAATAATTAATTATCATAAAGCAAAAAAGTACGAACATTTCTATCAGACGGATTCATTTCTTTCGTTTGTTACTTCGAGAAGAAACCCCTGATTTTGTTACCAGGTATATTTTTTTTAATTCGTAGTTTTTAATTTTAGTCTATACTAATATAATAAAGCTGAAGAGTTTGTTTGTTTGTTTGTTTGAACGCGCTAATCTCGGGAACTACTGGTCCGATTTGAAAAATTATTTCGGTGTTAGCCCATTAATCGAGGAAGGCTATATATAATCGCGCTAAGACAAACAGGAGTGGAGCAATGCGGGTGAAACCGCGGGGAACAGCTAGTTATGTTATATAGGTACCTATTATTTAAAAATTTCAATTATATTATACGCGCAGTCAAATATTTGTCTATTCTTGCACATATTAGCTCAAAAGTTGAATGAATCATGATGATCGCGACGCGTGCCTCCTTCAATATCGTAATAAGATTTTCAAAATCCCGTTAGTGAGGGACCTTGAAATGTTTGATGTATGACTGCTTGTGAGAAGTTGGAGGCAGATAGACTATTTATCATTTGCATAGCGTCATCGTGCGAAATAGAGTTATCTAGAATACGCGAAGTTTAGGGTCTGTTCGATTAGACGTAAATTTTCATGTGTATATTTCTTTTAATTACGATTTTTTAGTCAGATTTTTTTAGGTCTATGCTCTTATTATGCAGCGATATTCATGACGTCACATAATCACAAAATATTTAAGAAAACTCTAATCTAAGTATCTCAGTTCAATATAAAATAATGAATATTATGTAATAAGTTTACCATGGCGCCGGCGCTTGTTTATCATACAGTGTAAAAAAGTCACTAGACTTTAGATCTATATTTTATCCAAAATTCATAAAATAACCTAAAGATTCTAACCTCTAGATGGAGAGAAAAATTGTCTATGTACTATCATTCAAAGTAAATATATAATACGACAATTTTCATACTTCGAAATTAACTAGAAACTTTGTTTTCGTGAACTAGAAAACTAAATAAACAGATTCAACACACCTATCACTATTTAGTACATTAATATATTATAGTTTGCTATCTGGAATTGATTAAAATAATTGCGGATTAACTTGAATTAATCCGATTACGATACAATGTAACTCCGACTAGTTTCCTCTAACAGATATAAGTGATTTTCAAGAAAAACACCTGCTATTGCAATCCTGATTTGATTTTAATCCAATCAAAACACTCTATTACTTACACAAAAATAAATACGAGTTATTCTTTTTTTTATTTCAAGTATTTTTGGGTACAAATAGCTTAGAGCATTAAACCAACACAAATAGTGTTCTTATTGGAAAAATGACGGCTTCTTTTGCTACTTTTTTCAGTCAATTCTTTTGATATTAGAATATTATAGGGGTATATTAAATAATTAACCAAATATTTGTACCCCTTCAGGCAAAGTGTATTATAATAATGCATTTAAAACGTTTCAACATCAAGGGTTCAATATAATTTATTTAATTTACAACCGATATTCCGGAATTAAATTTTTTGGCTAAGAAGCAATGCCAAGATATTTTCTTCGTCATAGTATAACGACAAAACTTTCTTCATTTGCTCTCTTTAATTGCCACATAACCTGATGCACCACCAATTATTTTAATCAATTCCAATTAGAACTTATAAAATTCCATATCAATATATCACTAAAACACGACTCAACATCGTATGAATATTAACAAGTACTTTGATGGGTACAGATTATAAAACAGTAACATAAACAAACTACACGTCTGGTAGCGTTGTGTACATGGCCAGTATTAATCATTTGCAATCAAACCTTCGCGGTAGTAGTATAGTAGTTTATATTATCTATGGCGGTAGCATGATTAAACGGTTCAGCTATCGCATGTGACAGCTAACACGATGCGAACATATACCACTTGAATGTGAATTACATTAAAAACAGAAAGATGAAATGGAGCAAAAGTTAAATATAGACTGATTTTAAATGTAGAAGATACGTTATGTTCTGTTTTGAGTATGACCAGTAATTGGTTCACGTCAAAAAGTGACAAATCTCTAACTCTCTACTACCTACTAGTTACTACTATACTAATAACTACTCTCTCTGTTATCAGGCAAACTGTATTATAATAATGCATTTAATATAATTTATTTAGTGTACAACGGAGTTTCCGGAATCAAAATTTTTGGCCAGGAAGAAATGTTGAACTTTTATTCAAATGGCGATTTTCAATTAATTTCCTTTTAAACGATTTGTTTTGCTCACAATTTGTTAATGTTGTGCAAATATAAACCAATAAATTCTCTATTTCTATTTACTTTTTGTTTTAAAGTTTTAATTTACAATCAACGATTTGACATTACACTATTTCATTGCAAGCCAATTTACCCAACAAATCCGTCCACTTAATTCATAAGTTCGTTATCTATTCAATGAATTCGCACCTAATTCCCAACAAGTCTACGCTAATTACGAAAATAATAAACATAATATTTATCGTTTGGTATCGCCAGGTAATTAAAGCTGGTTGCGATGTATCAGGGATCAATCAAGCTGCGACATTCTGCATAATTACAAACGTATCTAGTTTCTACACGTATCCGCTGCGATAATCTAAGAGTGACTAATTAAAATCATCTTATAAATAACTATATCATACAGATAATTTATTCAGGTTATTAATATGATAGTGTCTTTCCCGCGGTGTAGATTACAGTAGTGCCTCGATAAGTGTAACCGCTATGTGTAATTATTATGAAAATTGTGTTTAAGTGGTGGCTATTTAAATAAATATTATATTATGTAACGTAGTTGGGAAGTTAGTTTCACACATTTATTAAATTTGATTAGTGACAAATAAATTGTTCACTAAATATTAAAAAAAATAATATATCAATGTATAAATACATGATCTATGAAAATAAAACTTTGTTTTTTGTACATTTCTATTTTCTGCTGACCGACTTTCTTAGATAAACTATAAACAACACTGATTACTAGCACTTCATCATTATTTATTTCTATCTTGCTTAGATTAAAACAATTTATTCAATTATGTACTTTTAAATTCATCCCAATCTTGACATAACAGGTAACGTTTGGTAAGAACTTTTTAGGTTACATTTTTTTTTCTTTTTATCATACTAAAGTGTCTGGAATCAAAATAAATTGTGTGAAGTGACGAGCCGGCACCTGTAATCAGACGTCATTTGCGAAGGCATTAATAGTGTCGCACTGCACTATCTGATAAGAGACTCGATCCAGTGCAGCTTTAAGAGCTGCTTAACTATTTATTTATTATTATTTTTTACCTATTTTTTGTGAATTTTAATAATCTAAGTAGAGACACATCCAACAAATTAAAAATTATTAAAATTGGCTCAGTCCTTGAGTAGGTACTAAGTTTGTAATCAACACGACTTTGTTCTATATTAATAGATAATGTTAAATAATTTTTGTCTCTTTCAGATGGCATGACTACAACTTACTGATGCACGTGCTTGTTGGAGGGATGTCGTGAAACATATGCAGCTTTTTCCTCTCCTTTAATTACTCTATGTGGAACCAAATAAATCGGTTTTAGCGATAAGACTGCCCAATGTATTAATGCTTAGGTTAAGTTTCATTGTATGATTTTCATAACAATAAAGCATTATTAAATAAATAACAGCAAATTTCCGTATCCGATAGCTCTTCCTTCTGCAAACGTTTATAGGTGATGACTGATGGTAGCGATTTCGATCTGGCGATCAATTCCTTACAAAACGATGCTTAAAAATATTATCTATTATTAATAAGTATGTGTGTTATGTTGTTTTGTTTCCAGCAGCTCTCAGCCACCGGCTCGCTCCCGGCCCGACCACTTATCAGCTATTTGCGGTGTATAATTATTGCAGCGAAACTTTCATAACAGCACCGCGGGTCGGCAGCCATCAAATAATATAAATTTCAATTTGTTGTCGTTTAATTATACGTCGCGCAGGTAATAGAATTTAATTCTTACCACAATTATTTATATTATCGCGATATCAGAGTTTATGGTTGTTTTAGAGCATTTTAGGTGGTGAATATGGGTATAGACTAGTTCCTTCTGTGTTCCTTTATCTTTCCTATAGATTGTATTATATTATGAGCTAAAAGCTTGTATAAAATATTATGTATACCTGTTATAAAGATAGGATTTTAATGTTTACTATGAAAAATTACCACCTCCATAAAAGATGAAATCTAGCGTTAGGCAAATATTTTACGTTAACAATCCTATACCCTTTATCCACCAAAATACCCTGCTCTATAGTATTTTATTTTACGTAATATCATGTTATAGTAAAGAAATAAATATTTCCTACGCAACTTTTCCATACAACGATGTCGCGGCTAAATCCATACTAATAATATAAATGCGAAAGTAAATCTGTCTGTCTGTCTGTTACTCAATCACGCCTTAACTACTGAACCAATTTGCATGAAATTTGGTATAGAGATATTTTGATACCCGAGAAAGGAAATAGGATAGGTTTTATCCCGGAAATCCTACGAGAACGGGTTTTTCTTAGAAAACGCGGGCAAAGCCGCGGGCGGAAAGCTAGTTATAAATAAAGGAACAACGCAACATGAACATAGCATACAATATAAAGTGTACCGGAACAAAGGCGTATTCCACAATTGTTAGATGCGCTACTGAACCAGATCGGAAACTGCTGACTCCGACCATCCATCAATGTGCTCGTAATAAGATGATTGTAAAGCCTGCGCTCCACGATGCATGCTAGACTATTAAGTTATAATATTCTAGCATGCATCGTGTTACGTTCATTTGGATGTTTAATTTTATAGCTATTCTGCTTATTAAGTATTGAGTAAATGAATTTAATTGCCATTTACTTAGCTTCCGTAGAACAAGAAGTATATTGTAACTATCCTATTCGATATCTTATGAGACATGCTAAAAGACTGTAAGTCTTAATATTTGGTTTGTTTCTCTAGTCTATATAATTACGGTTTTTTATTACGTTATTCTGCTTTTCTTGACGTTCAAGCAAACGATAACGATTTTCTTTTATAATCAAATTAGCATTCCACACTTATACATTTCCGAGTGTTATGAGTTAAATCACTTTGTGGCTGTTTAAAAAACGAAAGTTGACGGCTATTTATTATACTGTTTGAGATCCCATATTGACTAGCTTAGATAGCTATAGCTCTGCTCACACTGTACGACAAACTCAAGCATGTAACTGTAACGCACCGCGGCTTGTTAAGATCATTGTGGCCGACCGATGATACATTATTTTTGTAACAATAAATAGTAACGCGAAGCCGCTCGGGTGGTCTACAGTGTACTAGATGTAATTAACTATATCTCGTATTAATTCATTATGAAAATGTATAAATTTGTTTTATAAATGGCGGATGAACATGTTGCAAGAAATGCAGTTTCAACTTGATATGCCTAAGTATGTTAGGGTAATTTTATATGAAGACTATGTTTGACCCAGCCTCTAGAAAAAATCTTTAAAATAGATTGGATCATGCAAAAGCGGGAAAACCTATTCCTACGAGAGCAGACGAATTTGCCTGGGTCAGCTATTTTATAAATACATATATGTACTTAAATGTGATTTGAATCATAAAGATAATTAAATAAAATAAATAAATATTTGAAGATTACATAATCTTATAAGAAAATGGTTTTATTATTAATGGCTTTTGATAGAAGAATTTTTGCCTACAGCTTTAAATTAACCTGTTTCGAAACCAACTGAAGACACAAAAATTCTCACAAGACTTCAATGACAAACACGCTCAAGAGAGAGTTTACCTATAAAAAAATTCGTCTTGTAAATTTTATTTATTACATTTTACATAATATAATATATGCTATTATTATACAAATGTATTTTCATAAATGCCAATACTCAACTGTATCATAATAAATCAAGTTGAATGTCAACTATCTATTTTCCCATAAATTATTAAACAGAAAAGTATAAAATATCTAATCAGTCTACTAATAACGATAGCACCTTATATCAAATCAGATATTTTTATACTTGCACGTTGATTTATAAGGTATCTAGTGACATACATATAGATTAATATTGTGATAGGTTACAATATCTTGTAATAGGCGTAATAAAACATTATTTTATAGTTCTTGATACGAATGCATATCTTTTTAATTAGTTTCTTCGTAATGTGAACCTTATGAACGGCTTTTCATATGTGTAATGTAGTAGGGCAATATATGAATGTAGGTATTACGTCAATGTTAGGTTCTGTGTAAATAGAATCCCACCAAAAACATAAATGTAAAATTTGGAGCCGAGTTCAATCGTTGACTTAATTTGCCAAAAAAAGAAATGAGATCTAAATGTGTGCCAAGTTCTGCAGACAGTCCAGAAATTTATTTACAAAGATGTATTAAGTTCTTATGTTGACTGAAAACTCAATTGTTTTATTTTCCCTTAGAGAACAATGTTTATTCCAAAATATAACTTTTTTAATTTGAATAATATAATTATTTTCACAAAGCAAACAACTAATGACCTATTGAACCCCATAATTTGATGAGGCTAGTTTTACATACTGTTTATATTTTGTGAGGTTCTAAAAACTCCAACTTTCCAACTGTTTTGAGACAGTACAAGATCATTGGCACATGAGAACAAGTGTATCTACATACTTATATTATATAAACCTTTATAAATAATCAATTTTATTGTAAAGGATGAGATTATGAGGCGTGCACTTTTGGATTTTCCAAACTTTTTAGTATTATTTTCTATATTTTCTTATATGTTATGAATGTCAGCGCACATTGCCCCGTCATTATCTGCAATTTTTTAAACTCGTTTTCTGTTTAAAAGATTACATGATTTTCTAAACATCAAGCGTGAATTTGTACACACACATTTACCAAGATGCAAAGATCGTTGTAGAAGAATCGTCGCCTTACTCCATGACGTTACGGTATTGCCATGACGCGATCTTGAAATTTTACTCTAAACGCGCCTAAAGATGTTTCACTCATATTAATATTACGCAAATTAAATCATTTCGACCTTCGACGAAGCCTTCTTCCATTACACCATTTATGGTAATTATTTTTGCATGCTTGTATTGGCTGAACATGTTTGTGCTTTATTAATATAATTGTATCACCATTGAAGACCATGTTTAAAGAAAAATAAAGGTTTTATTTATATATATATTTATTTATTTATTTACACTGAAATTAAAACTAATACTCATAAATAAAGAATAAATAAATGTGAATATGTAAAATTATATATTATTTTTTACTGTATGAGCAATATTTTTATTACAATTTTCTTTTATTTTACGTTTAATAACAGTTTTGAATAAAGAAATCATGCAATCGAAGTAATCCGCCCTAGCGATACTAGCGCGAGTGAGTGTGATGTCAGAGGCGCTTCGAATCTACAGATGTTTCGTCCTAAAATATGTAAACTTCAATAATCTATATCTCAGTCATTTATTGATGGATTTCAAAAATGTTTTCGGCCACTGATTAGTTTTGATCTATTTTTTAAGACTAGTAAGGTGAATATACTATTTTCTATTTTTTTAAACTTTTCCATTTTTCCATACAAACAAAATTAATGTCATTGAAAAAAAAATTAAATACAAATAAATTCAGTATTTTCTGATTTTTTCCTTTGTACACTCACTATTACCTAGCTGATTACAAAATTTGAACTTTCTAGGTCATCTGGAAGTGGGTTAGGTTTTGTATATGTCTATAAGTCAGTCAGTCTTAAAAATTGCGATTTTTGGATATTAATATCTACGCAACTGTTTAATCTGTATTTATGAAATTTAAGGTTCTTGTTTATCTTGAGGTCCTCTTGATATGTACCAAATTTGGTTTATTTAACTCAAATAGTTTTCGAGTTATTAGGGGGTGAAAAGTGGCTCGAAATGGTTCGTGTAAATATACACACGGCTGCTGCTCGCCAGTTCTCTTCGCTTGAACTCGGCTTGACACGCTGCCGCGTGTCTAGATTTCTCACACGGCGACCAAGAACTCTAATTTACTTAAATATTTGTTAAATATTCTAGATAGTGATTAATTAAGTATGACTTCATTAATTTTTACTAAAAATTACGTCGAGTGTATACAGGGTGTCCCACCGTTAGTATTCTAAGCTCAATGGAGGTTATAGTTTTGCATACGCTGAGTACGTAAAAAATACTTCCAGATGTATTTTTTTTTTCAAATAGATGATTTCTTAAAACTCTTTGTGTACACCCCTAACAAGCAACCCGCCCAGCTTCACCACCCGCACGTGAGCTATAGTTTATGATTATGTTTTCATAGACAAAATGCTCACATTAGCGAAGCGTTATATGCCAACTCCGCGTGCCACGAAGCTAGAGAGCAAAACATGAATTTTAAGGAAAAATTGAGCAAAAAAATTTTGGCGTAATTTTGTTGTTAAAGTATTTTTTACGTGATCGGTGTATACAAGACTACAAGTTCCTTCGCGCTTAGTATACCGATAGTAGGACACCCTGTATAGGTATAAATATTCAACAGAAACCATATTTGTCCATCCCAACCTGATTTAATTCCCTAAGGTACGTTCTTAAAATTTGTAAAGAATATTTTCAATCTGAAGCCTTTAAAACTCGTCCTTTGCTTCGACAGTAACTTTGTCTTGTAATAACGGAAAATATTAAGAAAATAGTCCTCGTGTAAGCTTTTCAAGGTTCTGTTTTTAATAAGATATATTTTATGGATTTCACGTAGTTATACCTACCATTATATCTGAAATATGTTACCTATTTTGGAAAGTTACTTCAAGAATTTACACCTAATATAAAATTTGATTTTAATCAGGCTTATAAAATTTTTCGTTAGCAAAACAAACATGAAACTGAAATTTCAACATAATGAGCTTGTTACGTAAACGAGATTATGCAAAGTCTAAGTAAGTACACCTTAAAACACAAATGTTCCCCTCTATATAACTTAGCATGTCCAATAAGAATGTAACCCTAACCATATTATATCATTAGTCGGTCAGGCGGCACGCGCGACCCATAGTCCATAACTCGCGACGCGTGCTATCAACCAGCACAACCAGACCTCCCCTCCCCCCTCCCCGCCACAACAACCGGGCCACTTAAGAGACCACAAACCATCCATCACGGCTCTAATTAAACTGGAAACGTTACCCGCCGCCTTTAAATAGGAAACGACACGTTTATCCAATTAGAAATTCACCATATCTCTGTGAGAGGAGGAAATTTGAGCAATCTGCCGAGCGCCTCGGCGTTCCTATCACAGTTTATTCAATTGAACGTAATAAAGTTATGTGAGCTATGAACAATGTGAAATAATGCACTATATTTAGATGACCTTTTGTTTTTAGTGCAAGCTATGTCTTCGTCCATAAAGCGAAGTCTGAGAAGATCTGTTGTAAATAGCAATTTTCTGCAAAGGCAAACGCATAAAGTTTCCCGAGAAAGTACCTATCAAAACTATTTATATTCATACTTGAATATTCTTTAAGGACAAGTTCACAAAAACATTTCAAAGGTTTTTTGTAAACTTGTCCTTACTTACTTAAAGTTCCAGACTGTAAATAAAAACATTTTGGTCTATAAATAATTCTTTCTAATCATAGATTTAACTGTAGACAACACAAATCCCATCCAACTTATCAACAACAACCTTACAAAAGAAAGCAAAATGTTTGAATGTAGATCAGAAAAATAGCAGCAACATTTCTTGGAGAGATCTCGAAATATATTTCTCGCTCGAATATTATAAGGAATCCACTAGACTTATTGTTAGCAATAGATCTGTAACAAGTTCGTTACAAGGTGTAAATGTAGGTTATAATAATTTATTATAAGTTGATATTCTCAATGATCTATGTTGCGTGATATCTCCGGGATATTTATGTGCGCTTTGCAATTTTGTGTCACCTTTATTGGCCTTGGTATTTGTACTGGAAGCTTCTAGAATTGATTTATTGTTAACGCTTTTGTGTGCTAATAGATCTGGGATTCACTAAATCTTGTTTTTGATAGCATTTATTGATTTCAGTGCAATAAATTTGCGCTTACAATTTTATTAGCTAGGAAAGTTTCCGTTATTTATCGACTATTAATGTATATGTAAAACAACATTAAAACAGTTCTCTTTATAAAGCTAGCAAAGAAGATATATTTTATAGAGGTACAGTTTTGAGGTAATATGTAAAGAAAATAAAATAATTATTAAAAACTTTTCTATTAAGGTGCAAAAGGATATCTTATAATTACTTGTATGTCCTTTATGTAAAAATGAATAATTACGCATAACATCCAAGCTAGAGCCAATTTGCAATAGCAATCATAAAAAAATCAAAATATCATTAATTTACTCTAATAGAGTACCTGTGTTACAACTAGATATGGAGTAATTATAAAAGGTAAGTGTTTATTATCTCTAGCGACTAGCAATCACTAACGTAATTGTAAATTAGAAAAAAATACATTGGAATTACCCACCTCGCAATCAGTTACCAAAATTTTCCTATTTATCTATCAAACAAATGAAGATTCCGAACTGTCAATCTCTGGTCAATAAACAATGTTTAAAACCGGTCATAATAGAAATTTATCCGTAGTATATGACGGTGATAGTTATACTATGGTTAGAGCGGCGCGTGGCTCGCACGTGCCTTTAGTGACCTCATTCGTAAATCATCTAATCTCAAGCTATACCGCAATAAAAATTTTATTCAACTAATGAAGATATCCAATTGTGATTTATTGATTTGATGTTAATTAATGTTATCGTGAGTTACTTTATTTCCTTTTTCTATTAGCTCTCTGATAGAATGGAGATATGTTTACGATTCCTTTGTTACGACAGACTATAGAGTATACGATATATCACAATAGGGTGTTTATTTTGATGCTTTAATAAAATAAAATACCGCTTTGGAAAATTAAATAATGGTGGTAAAAATGTGGTAGGGTGGCACAAAAACACATCAGTACCTATTTATTTACTTACCTAATTGTTAACTAATGAGAGCTTTCAAGTTTCACGTTTAAAATAAAGTAGGGTAGCTGGAGTCCGCGACTTGATTTACGTCATGTATCGAGATACATACATATCCGAACAGCTGATTTTGCGCAACATACAAACATACATACATACTTACAAACTTTCGCGTTTCTAGTATTATTTTCGCATTTTAATGTTATTAGGAGACGATTGGACTAAGATTCGCTGAAATTCCTGCGTGACGTCACCAGCATGGCAGACAAGACTAAAGGAAACAATCCAACCATCGCAATCACGCGACAAACGGCCGCGGCACAGCACAACGCGGTAACCACTCCAAATTAATATATCCTGGCTCGCGCCGAGATTCTTAATACATATTATATTTAGAAGTGACATACGCTCGTTTGTATCAATTGGCCCGAGATTGGCCCGTCTGCCTGATATACGGACGCTACTTAGACAATGATGGCACAAATTGCGAGATTACGTGTAACACCGCTATGCTATGGCAATGGACTAGTTATCTATTAGGCCAATCTGCTGGAAGGACTTCTTGCATTACTTGTATCAGTTTAGTTTGTGGTTGAAGCTTCTGTAGAACTATGGCAATCAAAAAAATTGTAAAATATTTTATAAAATCAAAGTTAAAATTAAACAGCAATAAAAATCCTTATAAATTTAAGCTGCTTGTTTTTTGTTATAACAAGTTATTTGAAAATAAGCAGTAAGGTTTCGCTGCTTATAACTGAAAATATAACGAGGAGCACAACTAGTATGATTTCTATGAATAATTAATCATAATTGTAATTAAATTGAACTTAATTCTCTTGTCAATAATGCGTATTTTTTACAATGAATATTCTAGCTAAATACGAAGATAATTTGTAGTGGTTAGTTTGAAACACCGCAAACAATATCGGGTCTGCACTCTGCAAGGACTGTGAATAGGTAGCTCTTAAGAATGGTCAATTCTGTAACTGTACTAAATCTACGCACTGTCACAGATAAAAAATAATTTATTATTGGCCATGGCACTGTCACACAATTATCACTACGTCCGATATGGCACGAATGAAGCGGTTGCATTAAAACTAGGTATCTTTTTGTAATTAATAGCCTGTGATACGAGCCGATCCTAGCGTAAGGGGCTAATCGGTGCTTCTATATTAATAACGGTGGGATATCAAAATGGGGAATTAAGTGGCTTTCACATTCTAATGACCGAATAGATACAGTGTAGCAGCCGAGCTTTTAGGGACCCTGCTCATTTTTCATTCGACAGAACATACTTTATTTTAAGAATGATAAGTGATGTAGGGGACATTATTTTAAATGTTAAAGTAATGGTGTTCAAGATGCTATTACCATCGACACTACTGTAAAGGAAGTGTTCATTAAGCTAATGTGGGCTTTATAGTTTTAATTGTGAAGAGATGTTTTAAATAGTCAGTCTTAGTTCAGTGTTTTATTTTTGTTGATCATGCTTGTTTTTTTATTTGATTCTAGTGTTTATTATGTGAAACTTTTGATGTTATTTCAAGTGTAGATTATCATTACAAAATTTCACTAGTAAAAAATACCTGTACATTATCGAAGACATTCAGAAATGAGACTATTTTGCAAGCCGTCAGAGGAATGTTATTGCAATTACGGCTTATATTCTTATAGAAATAAACCAGATTAAGAGCCTCCGGGGCCGACTAATAACACGCCGCTGAGTAGACGTCATGACAAATCGAAGTGTCCCGCTTAATTCGCCTTGCTTGATTCGTATTTATTATTGCGATAGCGGAAATTCTATTTTAATTTTTAGTTGATTTCAGAACGCAGACGGCCCTATATGTATTTCGCGATGTTAGGCGCGACGCGATAGCAAGGAAGCTAAGCTAACATACTGTAAAATAAGTATTTTTTTTATTGTTATTACTGGAAATAACAGCATGTTAAATAAGTATTTTTTTTATTGTTATACTTATTACATTTTGATTGATTTTGTGTTGTTATTTGGTACGTTTATAACTAAAGAACAGTCCATTACAAGCAATGTAGAGCCTCAATGTAGAGACTCTCCGTGGAAATTGTATTAACTTTGTAGATGAAATTGACTGAATTCATGATATTGAAGTGTAAACGGTCTATTAGATTATAGCAGCAACATAGCATCACCACATAATAACAATATTTACTACTGAAATGGCAATATCAAGTATTAAATTGGTCCAACATAAATCCGAACAAATAACGTATTGATTACCTATCTATCCAACACTACATGAACAATATAATACAGTTCCTTAGGCCATAAGCTCATGTACGATTGTTAGTCAAACAATGAACTATGTGCGTTGAACATGCTAGGCCAAATTGCGAATCTGATCATGCGATACGATTTATGTAGACAACTGCAGTTCGCTTGTGTGAACATAGCTTTATTATGTGTGGAGTATAGAAAAATAAAATTGTGCTGTGGGTTTATTTTTAATCAACTTAAAAGAGGAGGAGGTTCTACATTGCACTATGAGTATTGTGTGTATAATAAAATTATAATATAAAAGGTATTGTAGATCTAGGTGATATATGTACCTAAATTTGTAAGCGTTGATCAACGCGTTTGATAATTTTAGAGCAAAGATAATTATGGAAGAAAGCAAATTTAATGTGAAATTGTTAAATTCCAACAATATAGAATAGCTTGACAGGTAGAACAACCTGTCGATTATATAACAATATATTTATAAATACCTCATCGCTTATTTATGAATTTAAATATAGGCTCAAAGCCAGTTATTTCCAAATCCATAAACAATTTAATTTATACATATATATTGCTGGCTTTAAACGTGACCATAAACAAAACAACCAGTCAAAGTCGGTGACTTAATTATTATTCCCATTTAGAAACTCGAATTGAATTGGATTTATTGACAGGTGACGTTTGGTTAATTTACTATTACGAAATTGACATCAAAATGCCGTAAACTGAGCTTTGTCTAACTGGAGAAATTCATTTGTTTTAGCGTACATTGCTGCATGCGAACCACAAAGCGAATGAAGCTATAATCACAGAATACATAATAGTAGCTAAACGCTACAGAACGGACACTCTCCGCCTCCCGCCAAAATTAAACACTTACCTCACCCCGCACGATCAGACATGTTATGGTACCCATTTCCCCGCAAGTACGATACCAACGACGTCTTTAGACGAAACGCAACGAAGATTGACAACATTAATCAAATTGACTTAAAGCTAT
This sequence comes from Colias croceus, assembly GCF_905220415.1. Lineage (NCBI taxonomy): Eukaryota > Metazoa > Arthropoda > Insecta > Lepidoptera > Pieridae > Colias > Colias croceus. The sequence continues at coordinate 1,468,956 of NC_059549.1, forward strand.
TTTATTATTTTGGATTTGTGATTATCGTTTTTCGTAGAAAATGGTTAGATATTGTGCTGTTTACGGATGTATTTCATCAGAAAAACGCGAATTTTTTTTTACGCTAGTCACAAATGTGCCAACCATAAAGAGTTTACACACACATTTGCAGTCTCTACAGTGTGACTGTCAAAACTATAATTTTGTATGGAGTGTCCGGGGTGTGCTATAATATAAAACCCGTAATGTATATTAAATCGAGATACTGGAAAGACGTTTGCAAGTTTTTAAGTGTGCGTGTCAATGTGCGTTAGTGTGACGATGTGACAATAAAACCTGTGAATTTTACGATTTGATACAAGTGTCGCAATTTATAAGACAATTCCAATACTCGTTAGAGCTAGATACTATCAGATTCTGGACCCAGCTTGATTTACAACTGTATATAATGGGCCCAGTAATGAGCAAGAGTGAGACAATAGTAATGACTTCAAAATTACAAAATATATTAAATCATAATGTTCGGATAGTAATAAATAGCAAATTTATTAACTGTCAAATAAAGTATTTACACAATATTATGTACATTAATTAAGTTTAAATGAAATATAAGTACTAAAAGAGATACTTTTAAGTTTTTAAGAGAAACTTCTCAAAATATGATGCTGTTTATTCTGTCATCAAAACATAACTGAAATTTTAAAGCCCAATGGCAGTAATAAATTTGTGTTATAAAAATTAATGTTCTGAAACCTAAAGACGATGCGGGAGGATCCCACCCATGTAAAAATTTAACATATCGATACCAAAACAAATATCAAATTTTCATAAAATCCTAAAACATGTAATACAAAAGCAATTAATTATAAGCTTTTAATTCTAACATAATTCACATTAAGTCAAGAGACATACGATTCGCTTCCATCAAGATCATATCACGGGCAGTAAGCGGGCAACACTACTACAGTAACTAGAGATGGTCCTCAGTATTGCCATATTTCAACACGATAACGCTACCAGTCTCGGCTAACGACAAATACGGCAGATAAGGCCTAAACGCCGACATTCGATAATATTTAATAATTATTTACGTGTAGTTATCAGATGACACGTGCGTCTCGAACATTCTTAAAAATAGCTTAATGTGCTGAAATGTTGTTTACGTTCTTTAGCCTGTTTGTTTTATTTTTGTTTAGTTCGTTAACGTTTCTGAGACTAGGTGGGTGATGAATTTGACGGAATCGTTTAGTTGCTTGTTTTTTTGGGCTATTGTGTTTGAAAGTTTTAAAACAGTTAGACACGGAGTAATTATAGAAATGGGTCATGCTTGTCGGGTAATTTGACGTTGCTAATTCTCAGAAGATAATTATAGTGACAACATATTTATAGAAATTATTGCTTTCTTATATTTAAGCTTTCCGCCTGCGGCATCGCTCGCGTTTTAAAAGAAAAATCCGCATAGTTCCGGTCTCATGGGATTTCCAGTATAAAACTTATTGTATGTGTTAATCCAAGTTACCCTCTATATGTGTGCTAAATTTCACTGTAATCGGTTCAGTAGTATTTGCGTGAAAGAGTAACAAACACATCCATATGTAAACATACACATACATCCATCCTCACAAACATTCGCATTTATAATATTTGCAATCCCATCACAATCCCAAATTCCGTTATATTGGGCTACTAGATATTGATAATAAGAATAAAATATATATATTTAAGGTAGTATGACAACCACAATTAAAAATATTCCACTTTACTTGTTTACTAGCTTTGATAAAAAATCTATTTAACTTCATTATTATACTGATATTGTATTAATTATTCTAAACTATTAATCAATATACGAGAAATAATGATCGACATCAATAATAAATAATAGCAACTATTAGTATATGGTTTAATTAAAATGCAGACCTACAAGGCATATAGATCCAACTAAAAACATAATTCCGGTTATGAAATAGCGTTATCATTTATTTATGAATTTAAAGTTAATAGTAAAAAATTAACATAGGTATGTACCATTGAAATATTCTTGCTACAGCTCTACTTGGCTCTAGGTTAACTGTTTTTTGCATAAAAGTCAAGTTTTGGAAGCCATCGCGATTCATGCATCTATCGACGTATTGTTTACAACTATTTATTAATCATAAATTTAATACAAATATCGCATAATCATACAGATGTATATGTATGTGATCACTTAGTTTTAATATAACCGTGTTTTGTAACAGTGGAATCACGTTAAAGCTAGCCCTCACAGGTCACAGTTCATCAGCATACCATCCGACGCCAACCTCTCCGCCAACATCTCTAAAGAAACAATTCTTCTTATAAAAACTTAAAGTCCTAAGAATGTTACACCGTATCGCCTGCAAGATACATGAACATCTAAACCTTGTTCTCGGATGCTAATTAACAGGATGTTAAGATTAGACCCGTTAAGGACAAACAATCAAGGCAATGGAAGATTCGCTTCCCAGCATGCATTGTCGATACATTGTTTATCTGCGGCTAATTAATCAATAAAAGTTTTTCACATTGGTAAAAACTTAACCTAAGTAGAAGGGCGACGGCTAACCAATCGTACAGATCTACACCAAACGTTTTCGTATTCTGTATGCCGTACAGTTTCAATTGTTAAAGAATGTATTTTATACAAACTATTCTAGAAAATAATTAATATAATAATGATAAATGGAATTATGATAGAGAATCTTAACATAAAATATTATAGAATCTTCACCGTGTGTGACGCGCTTAATACATCCATTCTATTAACATTATTAGTATCCACTTGGTAAAATCTAACTCGTAAATATCCCCCTATTTGTCCCAGAAGCGAGTATCGATACACCGATAGCTACAGACCATTTATACAACGTATAATAAATTCAAATTACAGGATTAACAATAGCGGATAACATCGCGCTTGTAACATTTAAATATTTGTGGGGAAAACTTCAATGCTATACATGAAAATGCATATACTACTAAAGGAGAAATGCGTTTATTTTTACGTAAGTTGCAGTGATTACAAACCCAATAAGTACATTGTTAAGAATCATGAATGAAGCTTTATATTCAATGTAAACTCGTATTCAAAAAGTTGTTGGTATTTATATTGGACCTATATTTAACATTTTATCAATAGTTTCTATTTTGTTACATCGGTTAATTTTATTTAGAAAGCTTGACATAAAAATTAAAAATATTCTCCTATTTTTTAATAAGTAATTTCTTTAATCATCTAGAACAAATTTACTCATTGAGCTTATCTCCACAGTTAGATATTCAAATGAATGACTCAACTTAAAAATCAGCGAGTCAATTATGTTCAAATTACGCCAAGCAGAATTGTAAATAAACATCGGTTCAATGTTTCCGCAAGTGATATCAAACATTGAATTTTTAGATTTTTCTCTCAGTGTCACAGGTTATTTCTGGCATCCACGTAACATGATGCAATTAACGTAATTCAAATTAATGTTGACTTTTTTTTACTCATCAATTAGGTATCAGTAATAAAATTTCTTAAGTATACTAAGGAGAAAAATAATAAAAAGGTGATAGGTACTAAAAAAAATTATGTATTTTATTACGTTAGGTAAATAAATGGTAAATAAAACGTTGAAATATAAACATTGACACTATCAAAGCTCAGGCTTTGATAGTGTCAATGTCACTAAAACATCTTTTGCCCTCAGCTATCTATTTGAACAAAAACATAGCCAGTAATATATGTCCGCAAAAATCTTGTATTGTCTGGAATATAGCTCAATGAAATCCAACACCGGGACGAATCGAGTGTCCTGTCGCATGAAATTCTGCTATATTTCGTAGTCTTCACGCAAATATAGACGATGTCTGTGCGGACGTGAAATACAATATCTTGTACAAGACATATTTTACACGGCGAGGAAATGTTGTGTTTGTGACGAAAAACTTGAGGAAATAAGGATGTTTTTGTATAACCCATTGAGCGCAAGCGGCCCGATCGGTCTCAGACACAATAGATTTTCTATTGTGTCTGTGATAAAATGTCACAATAGATTTTCTATTTTGTCTGTGGTTCCGGGGCTTGAGTTATTAAAAACATTACGTAACTCTACTTCCTGTTCTTTAAAAAATATACATTTCAAAGGTAACGCAAAACAGGATAATAACTGAAAATATCCATTCTTTAAATCTATTAAAGTTCAAATCTCTCAAAGTACAATTTAAAAAAAAATCCGTTGTTAGCCATGGGGCTTATGGAATAAAAATTATAATGTATTTTTATCAAATTATATAGAGAAGGAAAAACGTTTATATCCTAGTCTAACCTATCACAAAAAGTTTGAATAAACAATAGCTATTGAGATTTAAATCAGTTACAAAATAGCATGTTAATTTATGTTAAATGATTGAAATAAAAAGGATAATAGCAGGCTTGATACCGGCAATTTGCGGGACATGCTTGAGCAATAATAACTGCTGTCAGGTGATACACATTATGCTTCGTCTACACGACATCAAGCCAATATTTATTTCACGTGTAACACTTAAATAAAGTTGTGATGATGAATATTATTTTGTTTATTTTTAATTCATACTAAACCTTCTTAACCGATAAGATTTATTGGATTAATAATTGATGTATTTTCTTAAAACTGTGTATTTTAAGTTTATTAAAATTTAAAACGTTCTAAGCAGCAAATTAAAACCTTTTCAAGTCCTTAAAATAGATTAGAGTATTGATATTTGTAGAAGACTTTATTATTACTTATTTCTTTAATTTTTTGGTTCCACGTCATGGTAATGAAGCCTGCAATTCTTAGAACATAACAATATTTTACAAAGGTTTGCGCAAACTGCCAACAACAAACTGAATATAGACGTGTAACCAGAATGCTTATCAAGTCCCAGTGAGTGTAATTACGCTTTAAGAGTTTATCCATGGTGATAATAACAGTGCGCATTCATTTGAATCCACTTACGCTAAATTCCTTGCCACGACGCATATCAATCAACTATGTACTTTTATTTGATAGGACGTAAGATACATAGTGAGTGTATAAAAAGGACATGGTAGTAAACGCTGATTTACCTTTTGATAATATAAACGTGCATTTTATGATTCGTTCACAATATATTGGATAACAAGGTATTTTGTATTCGTGGAAATTTATGATTTTAGTTTATTGTAATTTTTAAGTTCATACTACCAGAGGTACCTACTACTAATACTTAATAGTAGCATAAGTGTGGATAACACGCTTTACGACAATCTTTTATTCTATTAAGAGTTACAGCCATCTGTATTTCTAATTCTAAAAACTGTTTTAAAATTAGTTACTTTAGTGACTTAGTTTTTAAATGGGAACATCAAGAGCTTCTTGAATGCAATTTGCAAACTACAGCTTATTCTATAGAATAACATTGTTTTAATAAAATTGGCTTATAATCAACATCTACATCACAATAAGTCATCTAGTTATAGTCATTGCGTTTACTAGTTTGCCTGTCTCATAAGAAAACATAATCACTAGTTGAACGGTGTAGATGTGTCGACTCTAATCGCTAGCATATATTAGAATCTATTCATGTAAATGAGACTGGTAAATACAGTAATGCAACTTTTATATTGTTTACATATAACTGGATCGATATTGTTTGTAAGCTGTTTATTATTAGGCATGGAGTAAGCGTGACGCTTTAATTCATTGCATTTCAGAAGTTTGTTTTAGGTGTAGCTACTAAAAATAAAAATTCTCCAATCAACAAAATACAATTATTATTATATTAGTTGTGCCTATCACAACGATTTCTCTAAACTTTATTGTGTGAATTATCTATTAGGTAGTTGCTCTTTTTCGAGGTCTTTAATTTCAAAATGAATTTGACGCCTGTTTAAATGGTCGGTTTAAATAATTACCTGTAGAATCTTCAGCTAAGTATTTTAAGTGGCGGTTAAAATATATAGCTCAGATACAAAATTGTGAAACGAACTCTACGTCTCATAATCTACCAAAGATATAGGACTTAACGTCCATTGGTGATTTGCCAAAACAAATATTTAAGTGTTAAATTATTGCTTTCATGCTGTAAATAAGAACTGTAAATGTTTCTTTTTCAAATCATACAATATTGTTTTGCAACTAATTTGTAGTGATTAGATGTCACATAAATTACAATGTAGTAGTATCAAATATATTATAATTAAATGTTCAACAATAGGAATTATTCTCATTCTTGACTTTATTTGTCTATTGTAGCATTTTCTTCAATTTGAAGATAGTAATATTCTTATGTAAAGAAGCATTTATATTGGTATTTCCAATAACTAGGCTTTCTTATTCGTTTTCGTGATACTTGCAATATTACTAGGTAAAGTAGCTTTTAATATGTGATTTTTTATTACTTCAGTAGATGTGGTCTATCCGTTAACTAGCAATATGCATACAAATAAATAATTTATTTTTATAATAAAAGCGTGTCCCGATTAATATCAAAGCGTGATCAATAAACAAATGAAGTATCAATAAAACATTTTATCTACGTAAAATCAACATGCCTCAAGGTATTTTCCTAATCCCTTCATAGACATCTGAAATCGCTAATAATATAGTATTTACGGCACAATTAAATATCGTACACTTCTCTGATCATAAACATAACATCAATTTCATAGTTTACACTCCACTTAGAACACGGGTCGAGGTAAATTACAGATTCATAAGAACTTTGAGATAGATAAGGGTGAAACGTATCGAATGTATCGGTTCCGTACGCTTCTTTTTAGCGCAGTTTTAAATTATTTTTACAATTACGTATTTTTGGGATTTATACTTTAATTTAACTAAGATAATATTAATATGATTTGATATTTGAAAATATAGTTTGTAATTAATGTATGTTTTGTAATCCTTCGACCGACATCGTTTATAAATTAAATTAATTAGGGAACTCTGAATCGAGAGAATAATGCTGATATAATATCTACGTTTTTAGAACCATAAAAAATATGATTTGCCAGCATAGCAGTTATGTACGTTGCGCGTGTAGGTATATTCTCATATTAAAGAAAGCTAAGATGAAGCTTTGAACTTTAATTTTATTAATTTTATTAAATAAGTCCGATTTTGAATTTTTTTATTGTTATTTAAAGCATGTAACTGAATGTTTTTCTTTCAGATATGAACATATGGAGTGGAGCCTGAACAAATAAAAGAAATGAGAGTTCATTACTATTTCCAAAATAAAAACTGAATTTAAACTATGTTGAAAATATATATCCCCTAGATTCTGAAACGTTCGTATTCCGACTTCTAAGAATCGATTCACATTTACATCTTGTACCAATTGCTATCACTATAAATTCAACGGAACCCTAAAAGGCCGTTTGAAAAAGCGATTTTGCTCTTCAATTTATACTCAAAGCTCGATAATAGGCACATGAATGGGAATTGACACCACATCGTGAGTGGAGAGACCTTATATCGTGATTCGTGGTGCACGCAATCACGAAGCTGTGACCTAATCTTTGGTGATAGTTGTTTTTGTAATAAATAAATAAAAAAATATTTAATGAATAATCAAGAACAACACATTTAAAATGATGAGTGAATACTAGTTGAAAACTGTTTAGGTTGTCAGTGGCTTCTCACTTTATATTATGTTGCAATAATTTCATTAATTGCTACCTATCAATTATTTTAACTTTCGTATATTAACGAAAGCTCTCACACAAATGGATAAAGCTCATTTTAATTTATATATATTGTTTAACATTTATTTATCGTTATAGTATATCCAAACCATAAAAATAGCATTGCAAAATAACTTCTAATATTTATTTACGGAAGTATAGCCCATCTCCACGGTTGAGAAAGGCCCGTAGCGATCTCACTGTTCCCGCAGTCCGAACACTTTATGTAAAATTGAATTACGACGCATTCTTACCAAGTACTGGAGTGTCTCGGGTAATATTTATTGACGTATAATGGCCCGTAATGGGGGCCATTCAATCCAGCTGGTCGATTTAAAGACTCCGCCGATCTGGCCCTGCGAATCGCTGACTGTTAGAAATAAGCGGACGTCATTTGTGCTGCAACTTAAATATTATATTGATTGAATGTATCTTCTATGTGGGTAAATTATTAGTAAAGGTGAAGTCCTTGAACTCTCTTCTGTATGCCACATTTTGCTTGAGCAGGTGAAATGCAAAAATGGCGTTTTTAAAAGCTTATTTGCAAAAGCTTTCTGCAAGAAACATCAACCTGTGACATAGAGCTATATTCTAATGTATCTATCTGTCTGTAACAATATTTTAAATAAAACTGCTCTACTATATTTCTTCGCTCTCGAACTTGACTCGATGATACACCGATAATAATCACTGTTTATTTGTAAAAGTATAACTCTCGATTGCATACATCCATAACTCAACCATCGTGAAATTGAAATAGTACTCACAACACTTTTCAATTGTGATGAATTTAATTGATACCCAGCGTACATCGAACCCGTAATTGCTCGTTAAGACTCGATTCTCGATTGTTCGATTATCGAATAAAATAAATAAAAGAAGGAATATTGAATACATGACGGACGATAGCGAGTTATTGCTTCATAACAAATGGTCGTTTGTGCACAATGTGCGAATTGAATCGTTCAAAACGATTTCATACAAATATTCATATCTCTTGCTTAAAATTTATCCCAAATTAAGGGGCGATTGAAGAATATTAACCAGCTGCGCTCCGCGGTTTTGATATTGTGGATACTGACGAATAGGGTGATTTTGAATTCCTAAATAACAGAAATATAGAACTACGCCTGTATTTGTAAAGACTACCAAAATATAGGTATACTTGGCGAAATAGTTTTTTTTCCAACTCCCAACTCATTCACTAGATATTATTACAAACTTTGAAAACACAATGTAGGCACGAGCGGAAAATATCCGTAGAAACATCCAGTTAATGATGATATCAGAGGTATCACGTAATAAACAACAAAGTACAAACATACTACGAATTTATTTAGCTTTCGTCGATAACGCCGAGTTCTTTTTACACAAGCAGAAATACAAGCGCAATTTATTGATACTGTGCGCGATAGTCGGTAGGTGCATCCCACGCGGACTAAGGCCGGCGCCACACTACTGTCGTGTGTGACGTGATGTGATGCAGCCGTGTGATGGGGTGTGACGCGTGGATTGGAGACAGCTGTTAAATTTGTATGAGATTTCGTCGTGCCTATAGTAAAGGCTGGTTCACACTTTGATTAGTGCGAGTGCAGGTGATTAGTGCAGGTGTTTAGTAACTACGTGTGGACAGCGACTGTTTAGTGCAAGTGTTTAGTAGGCTGTGTAGTAAAGTGAATAGAAGCGTGTTCTATTTTTTTGCGAGTGGACTGCGAGTAGCCACGTCCCGCGCGCCCTCCCTTCCCCCTCACTCGCAGTGTGCCTGCCTAAACACGTCTGGACACGAGTGTTTAGTGTTTAGCGTAGTGTGTAGCGTCGCGAATTGCACCATTGACCTGCACTCCCACTAATCACCTGCACTCGCAGTTGAATTGGACACTACTCGCACTACACACCTGCACTCGCACTAATCACCTGCACTCACACTAATCAAAGTGTGAACCAGCCATAAATTACTAAGCTAAAGCTTGAAGCTGTCGTGCAAATTGTAGAGGAAATATCTTTATATTTTTGTAAAATTATCTCACGGTCGGATGTATTAGCTACACATAGGTATGATGATTAATTATTCATCACAACACATAGTGTCTATCATTGGTCTTTAACTAAAAAAATGTGTGTGTGTGTACTAGACACTAGTGTACACACGTAAGAAGTGAAACTTCTTTATGACCTTATTTTTCAAAAAATAATTTACTATATGCACCATTACAGAAATACGTCGAATCACGCATGGTAGAGATAAGAAAAACACACTAAATTTTTTTCCAACCCCGATAAAGAAGTTTCACTTCAAAAAATATTAGAAATGACAAGTCTCAGCTAACAAGGCTACTACAATCAAACTCGTGTATAAAACACCTAACTACCAAACCCTTGAAAGCTATTGTGAAATCTATGCTAAATACCAACTATAAATAGTGTAGGTTATGGCCCATGGGGTCGTAAAAACAAACTCAAGCTGTGTAGACAAGCGCAATAATAATATAAGTTGACGTGCGTAGAGATTACATTATGTTCATGTAGGGCTCTAATTTTGATACAACTTTACACAGCAGATTTAAGAATATATTAATAATTTAATTAATTGGATTGTAGAATAGTAAAAACAAACGCTATGAATCTCCTTCGTTTTGGGTAGGTTAGAGGTAAGAAAAGTTTGATGTGGACGTATATTATTATCTTACGCTAGGACAGACTCTTCCACAATAAAACTAACGATAGACTGGACTGATTCACATAGAGATTGCATATAAATAGACTGTGACAGTGACCATAAAAGAATATGCTTATTGTTGTACATCTACGATATGGTGAATAAGAAAAAAGTAGTGAAAAGCTTGCTCAAGCTCACAATCTGTAGAAAGTGACAACAGTACAATATTGCGCTTTTATTATGAGCTTGTATAATATATTCTCATAACTATAGACATCACCATATTTACATAAAAAATTTGTAAATGAAATGAGACTATATATTATTTGTATAATATATTATGATAACAGAATATAGCCTTCATGCGTACGAAACATACAAAATTAAAAAAATCACTTAACTTGCTTACGTACATATACTTGTGTAAAAACAAAACATGTAAGCAGTAAGATATTTGAATCAACTGCAACGTATCGTTTTCCTATTTCCTTAGCTACCTATCTGTAAAATTTTTACTAGAATATAAGCTACAATATATTATATCTATTATGCATTTTCTTTTTCATTTTATTCTTGGTCCTCTTATTAAAAATATGGTAAATAAGGATCATTAACACACTGCAGTAACATACCAAATAAAAATTAACATGATAAAAATGAATTAAAGCGTCCAATTCAATCGATGCACAGTAACACGTAATATGATATTATGTTAATTCGTAGCATCTTTTAAATTCTCATATAAAATCAGAATAAATAGCGGGTTATTAAGATTAGAAATTGACTCGAAAACAAATAAGAGGTCGGTATGGTGTTAAATGTGGATATTAAAGTGCTTAATATGGATATAACCAGCGGCGTTGGTAGATTAAGGCGTTTAGGGATTTACATTTTGGCCTTCGTTGCAGTCACGCTGCGTTCATCTAAATCTCATTATGGCTTTATGATAATGTCACGAGACAAATTATCTCTCTTGTACGCATAAAAACAGAGCAACGCAACATCCCATAGTAAAAAAAAAAGAAAATTGAATAATTTACCGTAACGTAAACATATAATTTAAAGATAAGTTTTTATGCCATAGCATAGCGCATCCTTGGCCCGCGTTGATGGTAGAGCCGAAAGTTCTAATCACGCCCTATGGATCAAAATCCGTATTTATTATTCGTATTATTTATAGTGATTTCCATTTCATGGCTCTGCTATGTACCAACAAAATGAAAATCTATGAATAAACTGCTATCTTTTAGTTTAACGTTATGCATTTTAGCGCCCCTCACGATCTAACGCCTATTACCACCACTCTCTTTTCTTCAAAGCCGTCACAGGCACTTCAACAAGAAGTGTTACAATTTAGATGATATATAGCTATATATATCATCTAAATTATATATATGACAGACTAATATTTCGCAAGGACGATGCAATGAGTTTTAAGCAATTGCATTACAAAATATGAATATGAAATTCAGTCGTGGGCGGTAAATGAGTAATGCAACTATTAACAATGTACTTTCACTTGATTTTCACACGCTAAATCTTTACTAGAAATTAACATCCTACGTTGTGAAATTATAACGGTTATCTTTCTAAAATTATTGGTAGAGATTGGCACTAGTTAAGGGTATTTTATACTGCCCCAATATATATTCACACCTGAAACCCAATGAGTTTCAGTTTAAACATCATCTCTACTTGTAACAAATATACGTACAACATTTACAATTCCTTACACTTTATTTCGAAATAGGTAAATAGAGTGACCAATGTAGATTTTGGAGCGGGATTCATAAATTTATATATTAAAACTATTTTAGTCAGGTTTGTGTATTTTTTGTTAATCTCTCTCTCTTTTTTGTTATTCTCACTGTAATAAAGGCAAATAAAAAAGAGCATGTGTGCCGAGCCCACGGGTCAGAAGTGAAACTTCTTTGGCAAGATTCAAAGATACCAAAATCGACGCCTTACTCCATGACGGTATTGCCATGACGTGACCTTGAAATTTTACTATTAACGCGCTTAAAGAAGTTTCAATTCAAAAGTATTCAAGATTATTTATTGTCCTCAAGATATACAATAGATATAATATAGGTAAGTCTTAGATCTTGCAAATGACGGGGAGATGTAGCAAGTCATTACGGCCACTCCGCGCCCTAGAGCGCCCCGGGTCTGACCCCCGACCCGTGGTCATTGCGATTTACGACTTCGGTTAGTTCCAAAGTTATTGCTCCTTTAATTTACATATTCATACAGTTAGTTTGCAAGAGCCTAAAACGTTTTGTCATGTTTGATTAACTTTGGTTAATTTATTTCTTTATTATAGGTTTGATATCCATTTGCCAGTCTCTTTTCTTTAAAAATTGTCCCAACAAAGTATTTAAATTAAAATCTTAACTTATTGTTAATTTTATTTTAACCGTATCAAGTAATATTCTTCAAAAGTTCGTATTCAGGTTTTAACTTCAATAATTAATCAATGAAACGGAAAATTTATTACTTATTTACTAAAATCACACACTTATATTGACACCACCTTATTCATTGCTATATTTAATGTAATAAAATTATAGTGCATATAATTCAACGTCATAACAACATCGTGTTAAAGTTAGTTAAACATTGTAAAACATTCTATTACAACAGCCTTAATTTAACGTTACGTCACACCGATTTGGTGGTGATTGAAAAAGGAAAAGCGGACACAAATTACCGACACTACATCAAGTGCTAAATAGCACTTATCGACGCTGAATCGTCGGAAGATTGACTACGAAAAATACACAATTTCATACAATAAATCAACGTCGTAATGAACTGCTGCGGTAGCGATCTCAATACTTCATTATTTATTACTTACTAGCTTCCGCCCGCGACTCCGTCCGCGCGGAAAAATTAAGATTAATTTTTTTTCTAAGTATTTTTCCGGGATAAAAAGTATCCTATTTTATGCCCAGGATAATAAGGTATAATTATACCAAGTTTCATCGAAATCTAACCGTTAGTTTTCACGTGATGCTTTCACATACAGACAGACAGACAGACAGACAGACGGACAGACAGACAGACAGACAAAAAATTTTTTAATCAAATATTTGGGTTTGGTACCGATCCAGGAACACCCCCTGCTATTTATTTTTTCAATATTTTCAATGTACAGAATTGACCCTTCTACAGACTTATTATATGTATAGATAACCAGATTTTTAGAGGAAACCGCCGGTTAACGCGCTGTAATCATATTAGTATCGAATGCTGGCTCTATAATTTATATTTAAATGCCACTTTTTTGATGGAAGAGCAATTATTATTTAATAACATTAGACCGGTGTTTGTTTGTGTTTTTGGTCGTTATCTTTTAGAGCCTGGAATTTCGAGTTGGTAGAATTAAATCTATGAGGATGTTTTGATGCCATAATTTTTGTTTACTGCTTCTTTTTGTACTAATCTAATAAGTGAAATAGTTCGTCTAAAAAGTAACATTATATTATTATTAACAAAAAGTCAGTATTTATAAATAAAATAAGACTGTGTACAGGGAGTATGAAATACGTAACATTTGTACAGTAAACAAAAGTCGCTTATGAAGGTTGTAAGGCCAAGTTCAAGATGACCTCGCCGAACTTTTGCGTCTTACATTTCCTCATAATTTTCTTTTGCAATTCGGAAAATTATTTTAATTTAAGATTATGAAAGCGAATAAGAATCCTTTAATCTTATTTATTTACACACATATTTTCAACCGACTTCAAAAAAAGGAGGTTTCAATTCCACTGTATTTTTTTGAGTTACCTCAGCACTTTCGACTTGGTGAACGGATTTTGAGATTTTTTTATTTGAAAGCTGGTGCATATAGTCCCATTCAAATTAGGTTAATTCTGACAATTTAAAAGCGGTTTAGTCACGCTTAGTTTTCAGTAAAAAAAATTGGTTTTATTTGTTTTTAAAGCTGAAAGGACGTTCCTTTATCACAAATCATACTTAACCAAATTGCTTAAACCTCCGTTCCATCCAGGAAACGGCAACTTTAAATCTTTATTCAAACGTGCAGCAATGACTCCGCGATTTGTATTCAATAGCCGATCTAATACGGTGTTAGTACCGACAGCTGGATAATTTATCTCGCGAGATCGCACCCCGGCCTTGCAATTGACGGTAAATTGCTCCCGTGAATGCAGCGCGTATTAGGATTGTTTAGCTAAATGTGGTAGGGAATTTGTTGAGGTGTTGAATCGTGAACTGCGTAATTGTCGGTTTGCAGGTTGTTGTCAGGGTTTAACTACATGAAAGCGCTTTTTAACTTGCGCCTTAAGGACTGTTCCACAATTGGAAGTGTTTATCTGTGTGTTTCTATTTATGAAATTCTTTCTTTTTTACATTGTTACTTTATTTTTATTCGTTTTTAGATTTATACGTGTAACTTTATTTCTAAAATTGAAGCTTTAAGCTTCGTTGTTTCAATTGAGTAACAAGAAACGAATGATGGCACACTATTGATATACTTACATATAAAGGAAGGAAGCTTTTTCATCACAAAAAATTTGACACGAAATTTTATACCACAAAAATATAGAGTGCAAGTAAGCGACTTCATAAACAGTACACTAGCATAATATACCTTGTGAAATAAAAGTATTCAATGTATGAAGTCGAGGTATAATTGTATAACAAAAGCTACAGCGCGTGCAGTTAAGCAAGCCTGTCACGGCTGAGTAATCATAACCGGCTATTTGTTAATTACGTCTCAACACATAATTAAATGGCCACATTATTCAGTCGATTCAAGCCTTGTACAAAATACATCTGTGTAATGTAATTTAATGCATGTTTGCTTTGAAAGCGTCGTTTTTCTTCAGTTCGCGACTCGGCTTTGAATGTAGCAATTAAATTGTTTGAAAAGTCGACTGTTAATGTAGATAATGTATTGTGTAGGCTTGATATGAGTATTTTTAATCATGAGGCTGTAGAATCGAGAATATGTGAATTTTTTTGTTGTTTATAGATCTGTCGTGTGTTTTTAAAATCACATATTGTACAGAATCATAATGGGATTATGTTGTAGGTGTTAAAATCCAACGGTAATAACACTATGTTTGTGTTACCTAATGCTTTAATTACAAAAAATTCCAAGAAAATGGGATATAAAGA
Organism: Colias croceus; assembly: GCF_905220415.1. Classification (NCBI taxonomy): domain Eukaryota; kingdom Metazoa; phylum Arthropoda; class Insecta; order Lepidoptera; family Pieridae; genus Colias; species Colias croceus. The sequence goes on from NC_059549.1 coordinate 1,484,432, forward strand.
ATGGGAATTAAAACAAAATTGTAATGGGTATTTCGCATAATTCGCAGATTTCGGCGAAAGAAAACACGAAGCGTTAAACATTTTTTAAGAAATGATATTTGGAATATTTATAGTCACACTAGCTTACCGCCCGCGGCTTCGCCAGCTTTCTCTAAAACGATTTGATATTTAAACTATCCTATCTCTCAAGTTGGATCGAACTGTACATTAAAAAAAACACATATTTAATGAGAAAATTATAAAAATATGCCACACTTATAATCTGACATCCTATCTCTACTGGGTAGGTAAATTCGAAATTCTCACAGAACTGTTTTAAATTAATCATTTATCTCCAAACAGTTAACACTATATTAAAAGCAGTTTAATTTTATGACACGAGTTTTCTATTCCTATGTCCTTAAAAGTACAGGTAAGTATATCTAACTGATCAAGTGATCAGAGTATAATTTCGGCGGTGACGCGCCCCGCTCCATATAAAGCCTTCCTACTCGCCCCCGCAGAAACAACATGCTTATTATCGAACCTGGCCTTATTAGAATGTTAATTTTATCAGTATATTTTTGGTCAATTGGTTACTCACTGTGTTTATCTGGCTTTTGCTGTAGCAGCGGCTGGGAATTTTTATGCCTAAGTACCTGTTTTGAAAACTTGCAAAGGATTGTTCGTTTTAATATTTGTTAATCGTCTTTATTTTCTTAAATTTCGTATTTAACATTAATTTACAAAGTAATTAACTTGCAATATGCAGAAACTTGTATATATTTATCAGGTAATCACTAAATGAACTACAAACATATATTCCAGGTTTTCCTGAAAAACTTTTTCGGGTATATTTACGATATTTGATTGAAATAAAATATATACGCTCATTCATAAGCACAAAAAGTCATAAACAATGGCAATAACTTTACATAGTTAAGTGCTGATTCTCACTCTGCTTAGTGCAATTCAAAGTACAACGTATGCAAATAGCAAATTTTAAGATCTATAATATACGTCTATAATCAATTTTCCCATTTATTTTCAGTTAAAGAGAACAATAAATAACGAAACGTTTAAAACAGTACGCGACAATGTGCGGGCGTTGTTATAAAGTTCGTTTACTTAATCTACTTAAATGTTAAACTCATAACGATATCGAGAAGTAAATACTCCCACGCCATTTCGCGTAACGTGATTTAACATAACATTTTTAACAATTGTTTCACCAAATGAAACCCACATAAATGTTAAACATTTGTTTAAAGGCTTCTAGCTAGGGCTGCCTAGGGCTAAATACCTATTGAGATAGACTGTATGATTTAAAATCTTAAATTGCAGATATTCTAAAAATATCCTTTAATCAATAAATGGTCGATGAAATGTTTTCATTTAATTAATTTTAATGTCTTAAGAGTGTATTTGAAGAAAGCTGCCCACGTTCCAGGGAATCCGCCGTGGGTGAAAGAACTTATGAGATAAAATATACAAATACAACGTGATGCTTTTAAGATTTATTCCTAATTACATAAAATACTGAATACAATATACAGTAATGATAAAAAGCTTATAAATTGAACAGAAAATAATTTGCTAACAAACAGCAATATAAGTATACTTACCAATTTCCCATGTAGGGCTTAAATAAATTAATCACGTACGTAATAATTAATTATTATTAATATCTCAAAGCCCGCAGCCCTATTTAGCAATCAGATTCGTAGGCGCCGGAAACCCGTAGGCGGCGCGAATGATTTCCACAATTTTCACAATACTGACATATGAACTTTGTAACTGAATCAAACAGTATAGGTATCAAAATCAAAATCAAACAATACTATTGGGCTAGTCAATCATGCAGTGGGCGGCCGATTGACATCTACACTAATATTATGAATAGAAAAGTTTTTTTTTATTTATTGTAGTGAAATTTCTTTAGGCGCGTTGAGAGTAATATTTTAAGGTTGTCATGGAGTACGGCGACGATATTGGTATCTATCTTTGAAACTTGCCAAAGAAGTTTAATTTCTGAGTCATGTGCTCGGCACACAAGATCTTTTTTTATTTTTAATTTATCCATTTATTTGAATACTTTATTGTGCTGGCAATAATATACAAAACAAACAAAACTTTTTCTAAAGGATAATACAGCACAGAAGCGGCCTTATCACGTATGAGTGATCTCTTCTAGGCAACCAATTTGTTTGTTTCTATTTAGTAGGCTCTTAAAGTACTGGACTGATTTGAATGTTTTTTTTAATTTAAAGCTACTTTATTAGTTAACATAACTTATATTTTATTTCGTTTTTATCCTGGGTCAGCTTTATAGAGCTTTAAATTAAACATAAAAAACAATAAATGACATTTATTAACTTGCGTGCCAATGAAATAGTTTCTTTCATATATGTGGCGACTATTTCATTAATTTTATGTGTTGTCGATTATGAAAGCGCTAACTGATTTATGGGAACATTTTTATTATTTATCTTTGTGAATAACATGAAATTTCTTGTGAAAGTTCTGGAAAAAACTTTATATAGATATATAACTTACAACTTACACCCTTAATATCAGAAGAGAATCTTAATAATTCGGAATTTCCTTATTTAATTTACATCGAACAAAAATTCTATTTTTGTGTTGTTTACTACACGAAGATTTTTCTATAAATAAGTAATATTGAGAAATGAAGGGCGGTAAAGTAAATAAACATTAAATAAATAATGTAAGTAACATTCAAGTAATTAGTCTTACCTATTATATCATACATTTATTTCGTGTCATATTTTTCAAGCGAGCTTTTCCTCGTATTTACTGTTTATCAAAATATAATAACTCCGCTAAGGTGCACTCACACCTTATCTTAAGCTGCCCAATTTCCCAGCCTACTCACGTGCACTTTGACATTTAGACGATTCGGAGGTTCGGAGATCAACAGGTGGTTGTCATGGCAACGGCGGTGGCGGCTCACGACCTTTCCTTATTTCGGTCTTACAGTACCCGTGTATTGGACGTGGGGAAGAATTATAGCGATAACAAAGAGAAATAATTAATTGGTGTTTAATGGAATCATATTCAAATATCAAATGACGTGGGCTAGGTCGACCATTGAACTTGATTCTAAAACGTAAATCTTAGTCGTAGGTAGGTGTGCTACATCATATCAACCTACTAGTTTATCTTTGGAATTCCATTCTGAATTGTTCTAGAATTAAACACGTACATACCTACGGCATACATAATGAAAAAGCCGTTACGAACATAATTGATGAGTCGATGCCTACGTAAATACATACGTCAATATGTCATTATAAAAATAGAAATACGATGTACTGCATCGTCGCGTTACGTAGATTCGAATATGATCAATGTTATTTTTAGCCCAAGCATCGGACGTAACTTCTCTGCTATCTGACCGGGCCGGCGACGTCACGGGCTAATTGTGGCATCACCAAAACGGTATAGCACGAAGGCGGGAGTGATTCAGCGGTGAAAGTGGTAGATGACGCTCGGCGAGCCTCCGTGCCCACGCGCTCGCGAACTGCTATCCTCATTGTGCGTCCCGCGCTTTTCACGCTCGTACCTCGCGCCATTTTCCCGCGCACGTGGGCGACCGGCGAACCGAGTGAGGCCCTCGCGCGCCATTAACGCAGCCGGCTGAATGAACGCCGAACGCGGGCTGCTCGAGCCGTCCATTGATAACGCGCATCGCACGGGGGCGGCCGCCCCGAGCTCTCAATGCGGCGTGACCCGCGCGACGCGACGCGCGTGCGAAACCTGTGTTCATTTAACAGTAGAGATAGTCATAATCTGTGATCGCGTCAATTATCGTTAAGTGTGCGTGTGGCTGTGCGTATGGTGGTGTGCCAAGTGCGGGGATGCGCTCGTGCGATGCTCTGTGCGATCGCGATGCGCCGGCCGGAGGACGAGGAGTTGGGGCGGGACGGCGACGAGTTTGTCGACATCTCGCACATGCAGCTGTTGGTGGAGGCCGGGCCGAGCGGGCTGCACTACGGGGGCCCGCCGCCGCCGCTCGCGCAGCCGCAGCCCTACGTGCAGTCGCCGGCGCCGCCCGCGCCCTCCACCTCCGTCGACGACCTGTTCGCGCTCTACTTCACGCCGGCTACTCACGGTGAGCCGCCGCTACACCTCCCATAGTCTGCTGCTGTTATCAAACAGGACCAATATAGCTATAGAACTAGAATAAGAATGATGGATGAATGCAAACTGGTTATGGGTATGCTAAACATAATATATAGTGTATATTATAAGTATTTACATTTAAAAGCACTTATGCACCTTCATAAAAGTTACAGGATTATGTTATTTAATAAATTCAGTTTCATAAAAATTAATCGCGATCAGCTAAACGCTACATGGAAGAAAATACGCGCCACTAAAACCACGTGTTATGCATTGATATTCGAATTAAGACCTTATTAAACAATACAACTGAAACCAGTTCTACAGCGTATGTGACAGGAAAAGATACCTCATTAGATAAGGAAAACATCATTATACTGTTTATCATTATCACCTTAACGAGGTTAGTGTTATCCTACCTCAAGGAAGGATTTTTTACGAAAACACCTAAAGGTATAATGTAGATATTTATTGACCGAGATGTCCCAACAGACGTTGTTCTGCCCTTGACCATTTTTCGTATTTTCGCTCCATAAGAACCTTGTGCCTTAACAAAAACGTAAAAAAATAAGCAGTAAGGGTAGAGCCATTCTCGAGATTAACACTAAGCAACAGATTTGGCTATTCATTTTTGTTCTATAGAAAATACAGAGAAATAACACAAATTTTACCATCGATAGAAATAACTTTACAATAATTGTGTATGTCCTCTCTCTTGATAACACTGGCTCTACCAATCAAAATGTAAATGTTTCTCTATACTAATAAATATTCATCTACGGAGCGGTACTTGGAATATAGTATGGAGAATGGACAGGACTGCCTCTGAAATAAACAAACAAAGACAGGATAAAAATTATAAAGTCAATACATCACATGCAGTATTCATAATAATTCATAAACTAAAAAATCGATATTTTAATATTTTGCAAACTTCTTAACAATCACATCAAAACCTCAAAGTGAAAATATTTTATGCTTATTTTTTCTTCAAAGATTTCCTTCAAGAGCGACTAGCGCCCATTAAAGTTTTCACTCCATTTTACCTCTTTTAAGTTTTGTTTTCGCGCCAAAAAGAGTCTCAATCCTCCTCTTCTTCTTATTCAATATTCTACCAATTTTAAAAATATAAATTAAGGTTAGACTATCAGAGTCACTTCCAAATTCAATGACTGCTATCCCCACCCTTCTTTGTAAAAAAAATTGTTTCTAAGCAGGTAAATCAACTCTTTTTACAAAGATTAATGAATGCATACAATAATGTAACACAGAATAAAATGCTCAAATGATTACTACATAACTTAGATTTGGTGATGATTTTTGCCCAAAACCGCTCTTATGCGGAATGACCTAAGCCTCGTATTCATGCTTAACATTTGTTGAACAACATTTGATCAACAATGTTGCTGGATACTTTGATCGTTGACGCTCTTTGGACGAGGACATTTCAACACGCGTAATTTACAACAACTGTGTACGCAATGTGGCCAGCAACTTTGCAGCTTCTTGATTCAACTTTGTTTCTTAATAAATGTTTCCCATGAATACGGGGCTAAAATTGACATCTGTAAAGGTTATTTTTGATGAATAGTCCCTGATCGCCTTTTAATTGATTTTTTATACATTTTGCTATGAAAAGCGATATTTACATATTAGGTTAACTGACAGATAAGCTTGTTCAGCATATCTGGAAGCGATGAAAATGGCCATTACAATAATAAATAAAATGTCCGACTTATCTCTTCAGTTATTAAAAATTACCTTATAGTCTAATGTGTATAATAGTGCTAATTATGAAAATTGCTCTATGTAGTGACATAGAACAATAACTTTAAATAGTTTGTTTCATGACATATTCATTTTTATCTCATTAAATCATAAAAGATTGAATTATAAATTAGTTATAGACCTTTTTAAGGTATCCAGAAAGGTTCTCACGTACTGTTCCGTAAGATATAGCTCCTCGTCAGAGTAATGTCGGCCGGAGGTGAAAGCTCATTGATCGTCGTTATACACTGTACGGTTGAATCGAATCCTTCGTAAGGCCTCCGGACTTCCTACAGTTACAGATTTGATTCCGTTTAGATCCAGTTTAAAAATCATATATTAAGGTTATGTACTGGTAGCCATACTTTTGTTAAAACAGTTAAAAGCTGTATCAAATAGTCGTACTGGAATACATTATATTTTTGATATATTTGTTTTATATTTTTCAGTTTCAGTAAACTAATAATATTCACATACCAAATTACACAATAATAGAAAATTTAAAGAAAACTTTGTTTTAAATACAGCATAGTTACACCTTGTTCTCAGACAATTCGTCCGCGTTAAAATGTAGAAGCCCTTCTGGCTAACATTGAGAGACACCACACAAAAAAAGATATTTCGTCATGACATTCTTGCAAAACATCTTTAAGCTTAAATATGCATTATATTAGAATTACTATCAAATAATTTTACCATTGACAGTTGCAATAGCTTATCGAAGCCATAGAGGGAACTAAAAAATACCTCGCGACCGAAGGGTTAAATCATCATAAACAGCCTATGCTTTTTATTCAACGATGCCTGGCCACTTCATAAATGATACGCTGTTGTTATATTTAACTAGATTTCAGCCCGCGACTTCGGCCGCGTTTTCAAAGAAAAACCCGCATAGTTCCCGATCCTGTGGGATTTCTGAGATAAAAAGCTTTTATCTTATTCTGGGTCTTCAGCTACCTACATACTAAATTTCATTGAAGTCAGTTCACTAGTTTTTGTGTGAAAGCTGCGTAACAAACATCCATACATCCATCCTCAGTCTCACAAACTTTCGCATTTATAAAATACTAGCGGTCCGCCCCGGCTTCGCCCGTGGTACATATTTCGCAATAAAAGGTACCTAGCCTATGTTCTTTCTCAGGGTCTTAAGATTGTCTGTGCCAAGTTTCATCAAAATGGGTTTACTTAGATTATTTATTAAGGCTCATTAGCAGCTGTACATTGATGAAATTACATACAAAATACACATAAATTAGAGAACATGATGGACAACCAATAAAAAATAAGCACTGCATGCACTTTGAAAATACGTAACGTGGGTTGAGAGGTTTAAGCGGGAAAGCGTAAAAGACAGACAGACAGAGTTACTTTCGCATTTATAATATTTCGGGATTATAAATGCGAAAGTTTGTACTTGGGATATTCAATCCTACTGCTAATAAGTAGGGTAGAATATCCCAAGTAGTCAACAGATACATAATATTAATAAACCTACCTATAACGATAATCTGCCACTAAAATTCTGAACTTACGCATTACCATGAAACATTCGCATTAACACCGACCTGAACAAGCATTTACAAACTCTGGTCAGCATTCCACATATTATCCTTATCGCACCGGACGTTGATCTGTGTCTGCGGTATGGTATCTGCTCAGCACTGAATGATGTAACTAGACTAATCATATTGTAAAGTGTTAAATAAAAATCAAATTTATTATACAGGGTGTCCCACTATTGGTATACTAAGCGCGAAGTAACTTGTAGTAAATACACTGATCACGTAAAAAAATACTAAAACACCAAAATTACGCTAAAATTTGTTTGCTAAATTTTTGCTTAAAATTAATGTTTTCTTCTCTAGCTTCGCGCAGCCAGCATATAACGCTTCGCTACTGAGTACTGTGAGCATTTTATCTATGAAAACATAATCTTAAACGATAGCTCACGTGCGGATGGCAAAGTTGGGTGGGTTGCTTGTTAGGCGTGTACACAAAGACTTATAAGAATTCATCTATTTGAAAAAAAAATGCGTCTGGAATTTTTTAAGTATTTTTTACGTACCCATTGAGCTTAGAATACCGACGGTGGGACACCCTGTATACAGATATAGATCAACAGATAAAATTAGTTGGTCGTATAAACACAAAATTGTAAATTCAATTATCAAATCTAGTGTCATTTTAAGACACTCAAGACTCTACCTCGATTTGCTATTTTTAAAGTAAGTATAAGTAAGTTCAGAATATATTTATCCATCTCTAAGTTACTAATTATTATATTGGTGATGCAATATGAACATTGAACGTAAAAAAATTGCTACCTAACTTAATTCTATAAAATTTTAAGTAACAGAGTAGATTCTCTGAATAGTTATAAGCCTCTATTTCTATTCACGATTAAGAATTACACAGCCTGTAAATACACGTAATTTGTTTTATTTTAAAATGTATGGTCGTATTCATTTGTTTCTAATTTTATCTGTATTTAATTGAAATTATCTGTTTGGACTTGACAATGGTTATAAAGGATGGTAATAGGTACTTTTAACAAAAAAGTAAGTCATTATAGAAGAATAATTTGAACCCATGGAGGGTTGTCGCGTAAAAACCACAGGACAGTTCTTTGGCATATTATGATAATATATACGTACAGTTACTTACATATTTTGTAAAATTAAATTGTAATGCTGAAATGATTTAAAAGAGCAACTATGGAGTTTCTTGCTTGCTTGAACATATTTGCTCGAAACTAAGCAAATTATCTTATGCCCTTTATATGCTGAGAAAAGTAGCAAACGAGGCAACTCTAATAACTGCGTATCATGCCTATGTGAATTCCATATTACGCTATGGTATAATATTCTGGGGTAATAGTACAGATATAGAAACGGCATTTAAATCACAAAAACGGTGTATAAGAGCTATATCTGGTATAAAGCGAACCGACAGCTGTGCTCCATATTTTAAAAAATTTGTACTTTTGACTCTACCATGTTTATATATATATGAAGTTATAATGTTTGTAAAATCTAATCTAAGTATGTATGACCACTACCAAAGTAAGCGTAATAATCATAAAATATGTATGTTATCTAGTAAAACAAGGCACTTTTCTAAAAGTATTTTTGGAATGGGTCCAATATTGTATAATAAATTGCCTAAGGCAATGGCAGAAATAGGAAATACAGCTCTATTTAAATCTAAATTAAAAGAACTTTTAGTACAGAAATGTTATTATTGTGTAAGGGACTACATTAATGATAAATCACTTGACATTTAATATGTATAATAACTATTGACTTATTGATGTGTATTTTTTTTTATTATTAATGAATTGATAATTTAATAATAATATTGAAATTTAGGATAAAATTATTAATTGTAATTCCATATGCCTTGACGGGTAGAATATGGCTGGATCTCATATTTGTATAACACCTTGTATTGTACCCATGTTCATGGAATAAAATATTTGAATTTGAATTTGAATTTGAATTCTTGCCGGTTCTTCTCCATAGATACTGCTTTCCGAATCGGTGGTAAATGTTAAAATATGTATTGACGTTTCAAAAGTGCTTCTCGAAGAAGTCCAATTGAATAAATAAATGTTTGAATTTGAGTTTGATTAACAGAAATCAACAGTTGCTATTTACTTTTTCAATATTACCAAAACTATAATTTTACGTGACTAAATTAACCTACCTTAGATGAACGTGCATGTGTATTACATGACTAATATATATTTATTAATAGGAATATACAATAAACAAAGAACTTGTCCCATAGTTTCCATAGAAACCAAACTATTTTAAGGATAACTAGATATATTGATGCCCTTTTAGTAAGGATAACGTATTAGCTACTTGTCCTTTCTCTTCAATCTGGATATTTACCTCACATTTCTTATACGCAAATATACGGCCACATCACCGAATGTATTTGGGATTTTTATTAAAGAAAATCGAGTGAATCTTGTTTTATGCTTTCGATAAGAGTAAATATAGGTAGGTAGAATTTTTCTAAATTCATACAACATATTAAAGTTAACTAATAGTTTATTACTAAAAATATCAGGCTATGCCCATCAAATGGAGCAGTAGTGAAAAATGTTATTTTTGATACCTAGTTTTTATGATACCAATAACCCATGTATTAAACTGGCAATTTTTTCAATAGAAAAATTACCGGTGATTCGCTAACTAAAGCAATGTAACAGGCAGACAATTAGACTTTTAGTTTGTTATAACTTTTCTTACCTTAGTGGCAATATAAAGTTTATTTATTACATATAGTTTACAGACATCCACGTGCCTTCTTTGAACAACTGCTGGCATCACAGGATTGGCTAACTCTTCTCTTTTACTAAAAAAGATAAATGTTTAAGCTGCCTCATGGCTACGCTCACAGCTTCATTCAAAATATCGGACACTACTTATAGCCTATCTCTATGTCTAATTTCTATCCAAAATGAATCCATCATATCTTTCAAATAACAAATAACAAATTTAAACTAAATAAGAAACGAAAAACTCATATAACATAATATTATCTGTCATCTGGGGGGTAACCGGCACCTCTTATAGCAAGCTTATTATAATATTACTGTACTGTACGTTTAAATATAAGCATTTAAGCATCCGCACTTACGTCGTTTGTTTACATTTCACGAGAAAACAGATTTAAGTATCATCAAAATAATTTTTACATAATATTATGTTTTTATCACAAATTTTAATGACTTATGAAACATTGTTTTCCTTTAACCGTACACCTATTCTGAAAATCAATAACACTAGAACCCATAAAGAAATCTAAATATAAACGAAACCTACTTTGTCCATAAGAGCTTTCGACTAAACACAAGTTAATCTTATTAGCTAGCTATTAGTACTTGAAAAGAGGAGGAGTTATGAAAAACTGCTAGCGTGTGATTGGTTCTAGTAAATATTTTCTCTTTTGCGAAACCGTTGTACGAAATTATCAGCCAATGAGGTTCGGTCAAACGGGATTTTATATTTCGATTCTGTTATTTACGCGAACTATGGTTCGCAAGACGTGTAGGTTGCTAATCTAGATACGTTCTTAATTCTGTTTTTGTGTTTGCCTTTCAATATGAACATAGTAGTCGTATAAACTTTATTATAAAATTTCACAAAAAACAAAAGACCGTTATAAATTATAATAATGAATGAATGACAGTATGGTTTTATATTATGTAACAAAATATTACAAACTATTTTATTAATAGTAGTAGAAAAACACGAGAATAAGTTTAGAAACCAATAGTTTAAACGTTGCACAGATTCTCAAAAAGCTCTGCCAGCAAAAAATTGATAAAAAATAAAATTAGTTATGTTCACAGAGATAACATAGTCCTGCATTGAAACAGCACGGAACACTGGCAGAAATCAGAATACATCGATGGCATAATTATAAAAAAAATGTTATGTGGTTTTATGAAACCACGGTAAAAGTGAAACTTTTTTTCACACTATAGACATTTAACTAAAAATTATCGTATTTGTACGATAATTATCGTACGTATCGTGCGTCACGCGACATGCGCTACACAGACCAAAAAATTTGAGACGATGTAAAAGTTTCACTTTAAAAATCAAAAGAAAAATATTTAAATTGAATTCCATTTTCAAACACAAAATATAAAAGTTTGCCTACGCTGCGCCTACGCCATATCAGCTTATCAATCCTTTGTTTCAAACTTCCAAAGCATGATATAAATAGCAAGCAATCAGTAAAGAAATATCTGTTACCATGTCGAAATGACACAGATGCCAATTAACTTTTTCATTTTGACTGTATCCAGTTAGCGACAACTTATAAATAGAATCGAATAATTTGAATGACAAATTGATCACAATGTTTCAGTAATCTAATTACCTATAATGAAAAACATGCAAATAAAAAAAATTATTAAATATTATACAAAATATTATAGCTTGTATAACGTTTTATTTTTTGAAAAGCTTTTTAGCTTAGCTACACCTGTAACCAATTCCCTATGCAAGAATTTCATGAGTGTTCGTGTTTTTTAACTAGGTAAGTATATTAATTATTTTAACAAATAAGTTCAAAAGACAGTTCATAAATATTTAATACCTATTTATCTTATGATCATTATCTTTCTTATGATAAAAATTTAAACAGGTAAATAGAAAATAAAACACCACATACAAGAATCATGTTTTTATTAAAAAAATAGTTTACTGAATCATAAGCATACATTCAGACATTTCCAAACACAAAAGCCACGTTCACATGTATTATCATAGAGATAATATTAATACGTATGGAGGAGACAGGAGACACCACGAGCAAAATCTGTGCGCCATTTTTTGCTCTAAGTTTTAAAATCGTAAAAAAGTTTTAAAATCTAGTTAAGTACTTAGTACTTACCGATGAAAAGTTATTCCTTTGCACTTTTCCGTATTATTTGTATTATTTGTGCACACGTAGGCATATTTGATGCGTTTCACTTTAAAACAAATAAAAAATGAGCGGGCAGTTAAGCCATATAGCTTATGGTGAGCGGAACATAAGTGATGTAGGCGGTGTCGTCTCCATATGTATATCTCAATGTGTATTATGTTTATTTAGTAGTCCTCACGTACCAAGCATTCACTCCTAGTTGCTCCAATTCGCGGCACATCAAAGCAATCAGAAGCACAGTTAACATGCAATAGCATCACAAAGCACCCAAAGATGGCGGGTGTCACGTAAGAGCGCGTCAAAAAAGGCGCATCCCACGCGTCATGCGTCACTTTGGGCGCGTCGGCGCGTCAGAGGAGCCCACATAGAGCATTACACCTTGCCCCAAGATGACCGATACGGCTTTGATACGCCGCGTGGTAGCCGCACGTGCTTTGTACCACCGCGTGATCTTGATGCCTGAGAGGAAAAGCCTGCGGTTAAACAAAGCTGGAACACTAGGTAATTATGTAATCTGTAAAGAGACGTTTTGTTACTCAGGCAATATACAACGCTAAGCTCAAACTCAATCATTTATTTATTCAATTAGGTTTCTACTACATTTTTGAAACATATTTTTACCATTTACCATCGATTCGGAAAGCATTTGTGTAGAAAAACCGGCAAGACACTCCATACTTGCTCTTTTAAAATCATGTCAATGTTATATTGTAATTTTATATAATACTAGCTTCCGCCCGCGACTCCGTCCGCGCGGATGTCGGTCTTCGCGTGGATGGTTTATTTCTCCATTTTGAGTAACTCTGACAATTAAACATCTTATAAATATCTATTGGACCCAAATACGGCTAGGCCTATAATAATACGCAACGTGTGTTCGCGGTTCTACAGAACAACGTCTATAAAACTGAAAAGTTAAGATTAATTTTTTTCTACGTATTTTTCCAGGATAAAAAGTATCCTATTTTACGCCCAGGATAATAAGGTATAATTATACCAAGTTTCATCGAAATCGAACCGTTAGTTTTCACGTGATGCCTTCACATACAGACAGACAGACAGACAGACAGACAGACAGACAGACAGACAGACAAAAAATTTTTTAATCACATATTTGGGTTTGGTATCGATCCAGTAACACCCCCTGGTATTTATTTTTTCAATATTTTCAATGTACAGAATTGACCCTTCTACAGATTTATTATATGTATAGATTTAACTACATATTATATAAATGAATAAAAAATCGTTTATTTTCCACCATTGTTTGCTACATACATTTAATGACCCAGGCTATGTGCCTGTGTTCATACTAATCTGGGGGCACGGTAGTGCCCCCGCCAAGACGACGAGCCAAGCGAACAAGCGAAGCGCACGGGCACTACCTACCTTTTCTCGAAGCGCTTCGACGTTTTTTTGAACCCTCATAACTTGGGTTTGGATTATGCTAGATCAACAAAATTTTCGGGATATATTGTCAATAGCGGACTTATTGAACATATTAAGTTTTAATTACATTAGCTTTAATACTTCAGATTTTATTTATATCTAAAAAACGCTAATTTCGTCACTGACTCACTGATGATCATCAAAATTCTTAAGGTATTTCCTAATGCCCTAGAAAGCTGAAATTTTGTATGTAAGCTAGTATTAGCCCACAAACAACAAAAAAATTATAAAACTTGTAACTTTCATACGATGGGAGTTTGTATGAGACCTGTAATTTTAAATAAAATTTTGATGACGCTAGAGGTCTAATCTAATAATCTAAAACTTGGTTCCCCTAGATATATATATGTATAGGTACTCCTTGTTAAAAAAAAATTAAAACTTTAATCGACATATAAAATTTTGTTACAAACAACTTACAAAAAGAAATGAAATCCCACCAAAAACATTTACATGTAAAATGTTGCCAAGACGAGCCCATATGATTCGCACTGTCAAAAAGTTATCAGATCTCATGTAGAGCCAAGCTTCTAACACTACACGCCCTAACTCTACAAGGCCTAACTTCACAAACTCTACACCTTAGTCAAAATATGTGGCTTGGCCGTTCGTTACTACAAGAACTATTGTATAACACAAAAGTAATGAACAGTGAATTAATTTTTCACCTTACGCCTATGTGAATGTAGCGAAATGGCCAAGCCACATATTTTGACTAAGGTGTAGAGTTTGTGAAGTTAGGCATTGTAGAGTTAGGGCGTGTAGTGTTAGAAGCTTGGCTCTACATGAGATCTGATAACTTTTTGACAGTGCGAGTCATATGGGCTCGTCTTGGCAACATTTTACGTGTAAATGTTTTTGGTGGGATTTATATTACACTATTACAATGGCGTATACACGAGATCATTCAGCTAATTAGACATAATTTACATATCATAATAATGATGCCAAAGCACTGTACAGTGGCTCTTTAAACATACTATCTATTTATTTACATTTACTTATTGTTATTGTCTATTTGTCGTGAAACGTCTTTGAGATCGGTAGTTACCATACACGGGTTTCATTTCAGAGAACCTGACAATAATAACTACAGAACAATTCGTAGAATAAAGTTATTCATATATCATAGGCGTACATAGACAGTTTTCTGATATGAAAATATTTAGAACTAGCTTCCGCCCGCGACTCCGTCCGCGCGGATGTCGGTCTTCGCGTGGATGGTTATTTCTCCATTTTGAGTACCTCATTCAATAACATCTTATAAATATCTATTGGACCCAATTCCCAAATACGGCTAGGCCTATAATAATACGCAACGTGTGTTCGCGGTTCTACGGAACAACGTCTATGGATAAAACTGAAAAATTAAGATTAATTTTTTTCTACGTATTTTTCCAGGATAAAAAGTATCCTATTTTACGCCCAGGATAATAAGGTATAATAGGCATGACGACAGTATCCATAAATGATCGTATTAGTGTTTTTAAGGGAAAATGTATAATAAATAAATTAAATATAGTGACTTAAAAATCTAAAAAACATTAAGATTAATGAGATTATCAATAAAATAAAACATTGAAATTCTGCAGTTGGCCATTTTGACTAAAACACGCGTGACGTCACGCTTACGTAAACAACTCACGTCAGATGTATTTTGTTGTTATGAATATGTTGAGAATACGCATTTTTATTTATTTTCTATTGTTTCACGTATGCTTTATCGACTCAGAACTGAAATATAATTGCGAATTCACGAAAACGTGGTTTCGGGGTTCTCCGCGCCAACTTTATACAATCATTTCTTATTATTTTCTCGCTTGAAATAATTACTAACACATTTTTGAGCATTATTTTTATGTGGATTCACACTGCAATACTGCACACCACTTATAAACTTTGAAATTCGTTTCTATAACACATATTAAATAAATATTTTTTTTAATTTTCTTCGCAATGCGTACAAATAATTACGTATTTACTAAAGAGTGACGTCACGCTTACGCCATGACACCTGCGAGCTGTTTTGGCACAGTTAATAAATATTTTTTGAAAAATGGCTTTTATCTTCGTTAAATTTAAGTATATTACCGAAATATAGGGTTTTTCTTGTATAGTAAACGTATACACACATTATGGAAGAGGATTTCTAAATCTTTCGTCATGCCTATTATACCAAGTTTCATCGAAATCGAACCGCTAGTTTTCACGTGATGCCTTCACATACAGACAGACAGACAGACAGACAAAAATTTTTTTAATCACATATTTGGGTTTGGTATCGATCCAGTAACACCCCCTGCTATTTATTTTTTCAATATTTTCAATGTACAGAATTGACCCTTCTACAGATTTATTATATGTATAGATGAAGTAGATCTGGGTTTCTTTAAATATTTAACACTAAAAGCGACTTGCTGACAAATGTTACACATTAAAATCAATAGTCATGTGCCGACAAAACTTCACAAGATTTTTAAAGGTTCTGAGTTTAATTATTTATCTGTTCTTTGTTGCATTTATGAAATAGAGAAAATACAAACAGATAGATAGAACTTATCTACTTTAGATGGTAAAAGCTCCTTTAACTTTTTACATTTTAAAAACTATGATTTTGCTCTACTATCTCAAAAAACAAAACACAAACAAATCTATCCAAAGACCAATTTCTGTGATTTTTCACCCATGAAAATTGAGTCGATTAAGTCAGCAACCATTGTCTGTTTACGCGATAGTTGGATTCAATACGCATTGTTTATGCAGACCGCACCTGCAACCCGCGCTCAATGACATAGAACAATCGCGATCATTAGGGACCATTGACATTCGTCTTGTCTCACTTGATACTTCTCAAACTTTGTAATATATAATGTAAGATATAAAGGATAATGAAGTTTCGAAGGTTCCCTGTAAAACATGTATCTGCATTTAAAATTTATTGTTTATTTTTAGTATTCCTAGAAACGTTCAGATAAGAAGTTAATTTAATTTTAAAAACACGCAAAGGATACAATCTTGAAAGTTCTTTGGCATATTATGATATATTATGTTGTTAGATATAAGTTACTTTTTAAGTAAAATTAAATTATTATATTGACATGATTTTAAAAGAGCAATTATGGAGTTTCTTGCTGGTTCTTCTCCATAGATACGGCTTTCCGAATCGGTGGTAAATGTTAAAAATATGTAATGACGATTCGAAAGTGTTTCTAAAAGAAGTCTATTCGAGTAAATAAATGTTTGAGTTTGAGTTGAGGTTTGAAACAATGTCTTGTAATTTTTTATTTTAGATAAGCAGTTGAACCTCATAATATTTAGAATTGGTAAATAGAAAAGGCAAAATAACATTATGAATTCATCTTATGGGAGAAGGATTAAATCACTACATACCTAGTATAAAACAAAGTCGCTTTCTCTGTCCCTATGTCCCTATGTCGCTTTGCAACGGATTTTAATGCGGTTTTTTTTTAATAGATAAAGTGATTCAAGAAGAAGGTTTTAGTATATAATTTATTCAAAGCGGGCGAATTCGCGGGCGGTAAGCTAGTAAACAATAATTTTAACGTTGAAATAAGATTTTGATAAAATCCACAAATAAAATCACAATGATCAAATTTGGATTTTATCAAAATCTGATTTTGAATTTGATTGATCAAATTTGATTTCCACACAAATGTAATATTTGAAAATCCCTGACCAATCCACAAACATTGAGCAAGTTAGGTAATTTAAAAGTCGATAAATTATTGCTAATGCCCAATTTGTGGGCTAACAATAGTCGTTCCCGCAATTACTTAAACGTTGTACTGATACGATCTATGAAATGTTGTCTCACTACAGTAACACAAGATCTGACAACTTAGAATTTAAGCTTTTCTCATAGAATTTTGTATCAATTGTGAACAAGATAATTTCGTATTAGAAATCACTTAAGAGTATAACTATTACCCGGTTTAGACACTATTATTGTAAAGGATATTATAAATAGTATGTTTCATACATTACATAAACATTTCATACATGTTAGGTATTTATATTATTGTATATCGTACAATGCAATGAGCGCGTGCCGCGTGTAGATAAACTGCTCTGTAAAATGTGATAATAATTAATATGAAAATAAAGTTATAATTTAATATCTATTTCACTAATTTAGCAAAGAAATGCAGCACTAACCATAACAACAGAGAGCTGCGCAATTTCAATTATTGCAACAGTGAAGCCGAAGCTTATCTTTAGTAAGGATAAGGATACGCAAAGCTCTTTAAAAAAGTTGATTTTTATGATCTTACTTTAGAAACTAAATAATACGGGGTTTTATTAATTGTACACTTTAACACTTTTCAAACACAGCCCACGTGGCACATCTTTGGCAGACATAAAATAACCGCGTAAAATCAAAACAAGTGAACACTATCTGTAATTTCGCTTGAATCCCATCAATCCACATCAATCAGTTCCAACGACCGCTGCATAAATAAAAATAAGATTGCTTTAACAAAAGGTTACAGTATGAGTCACAAATGTTATTCAAGCGGCGTACGGAGTTTAGCAAATGTGAGCATAAAATATTCACGTCACTTTGAGATCTACTTATCTCCGACCGGAAGACGGTGGCAAACGTTTTGTTCTAAATCAGTGTACGGTTCGCAAATAAAGTGTATATTATATGACATATGTTTATGTGAATGGGCGTAGGATAATTGTAGTTTTGTAGGGATTAGTCTGTACAACAATAAATACTGTCCGAATAGTATACTAAATACAATGTAGAGCATTAACAAGATATCGAAAAATTGCAAAGGAAAATTGTAGTCATTACAATTAAAAAAAGTTCAAATTTTTAGTTTCTGTGTTTAGTGTGTTCGAATTGGCAGCCAACAATATTGAAACTGTTTACAACATAGCACACGTATCGCGTCGAGTTTGATATTAGAGATTGATCATTGGCAGATTAAATATAATAGAGTCGGCCCAATTGACTATGTCGGAGATAGAACGCTATTTTATTGGCACGCGCATAAAATATTCTTCATTGTTAATATGAAAGCACGCCCATTATATCATATTGTCACCAACAAGAGCGCAGATTGCTATATTCCTGAATGTATGTTTTGCATATTGAATCAATAAGATGAATGTATTATTGAATAAAAATACTTTGCAAGAGAGGATATTTTAATGACATTATAAACAGTTATTACTTATTAATAAAACATTTCGTCTAGTAAGTTTCTAGCAATAACTGCGGTACCTAGTACCTACTAATAGGGCTATTTCGATTTTTTATAAGTAAGTATGGATGAACTATCATATGGTGTTCCATCAGTCTATCACTTAAGAGTATAAAATATTTTAGTATACCTCAATCTTATCTATGTTATTTACAAAAAAAGAGTAAAAATCGGCCAAAGACTGGACACGATAGATTTATTCCCATAAGTAGATAGAAGGATATATAAATCATTAGTCAGCATTATTTCATAGAATTAGACACACGTCAATCGTTCCAAAAAGTTTTGCTAGTTACAATATACTAAGTAAACTAATAGTGTTTAAAAATATTTTTAATCTGTTAATTCAACATAAAACGAAATAAAGCACAGAGTACAGATGGTACAGAATTCAGATACTATCGCAAGCATTCCGGCTCGCACGTGACAGACAAACGGCTACCGTGTCCGTGATCACTGTATACAGATGTAGGTATGTATGGAGTTGATCCTTCTTCCTGTTGATGTAACTGTAAGTTTGGTAAGAAGTTTGAAGTAAAAAGTGTTATTGAGTGAAATCTAATATTATAAGGGTGAAGAGTTTAGTTTGAACGCGCTAATCTCAGGAACTACTGGTCCGATTTGAAAAATACTTTCGGTTTTAGATAGCCCTTATATCTAGTAAGGCTATAGGCTATAAATAATCACGCTAAGACCAACAGGAGCGGAGCAATGCGGGTAAAACCGCGTGGCATAGCTATCTACACTCTACCTACTTAGTATTGTTGAAATTTTAATTTAGGTTTGTAATATTGCTATCCCAAACTGACTTAATATAGGTAGACCGTAGAAGGTACTTTCCATGTAGTAGAGTCATCAATTCATGAAATTATCTGATTTTATAATGTTGGTTATAGTCTTAGTATTGCTGTCTTATTTTATGACCTTCGGTACGTTGTAAATGTACTAAATAA
The DNA here is from genome assembly GCF_905220415.1 of Colias croceus. NCBI lineage: Eukaryota > Metazoa > Arthropoda > Insecta > Lepidoptera > Pieridae > Colias > Colias croceus. The sequence goes on from NC_059549.1 coordinate 1,504,410, forward strand.
AATGAAACTTCTTGTAACGTATTTTATAAATCCAAAGTAGCTTTTCTATTAAAATTACAAGATTAATAATAGTCTTATTATCCACAAACGCAATTCAAATTAGCATATCTTTAAACGAAACAGAATAACAAACGCACAGACATTATTCAGCCAAAACCTTAATCTTGTAAGATTTTTTACTGAAAATTTTATTTAATTTGTCGTCTAAATTTAATAGCGTATGGTAGAACGACTGGAGTTGTGCCAAAATTCGTCACATTTCGAGTTTTGTGCAATCGTCCTATTTTTTTAAACTATAAGCGTCGCGGCGGGAGTTCACGCGCTCAGAAATAAATACCAACACGAATGTTTGTTAGATTAATCGTGTTCACCTGTTAGGAATTGTGGCATTTGTACAACAATATACTTTTATTGTGGTATAAATACTAGTCGTAGGACTATTTGTTTCTGCAATTTGTTACTCTAATAACATGCGATTTTGATTGTCTCATGTAGAGTACACGAAAAATTTTATTTTTCAATACATAGTTTGTAGAAACTTCAAGAAGTATTTTTCTATCACAATTTTAAAAGTAAATGTAAAAGTAAAACCATTGTTTTAATTTCTTTACCGAGAACTTGTTGACAACTTAGCAAAATATATTTTATTACGATTCAGGACCATTCGATTTCAAGGTTAAGGATTTTTAATGCAGTCAATAGAATGCAATTAATTATAGAGTTTTGTACAAACTTATGGAAAAGGTAGAAAAGAAATAGGTTAGAAATTACAACTAATAAAACAGAGCTTTTTATTCATTATTTAAACTTAGGTTACTCAAAACTGTACATATATTCACCTTGAAAGATTTCATATTATATTCCTGTCAAAACACAACCTTGTATAACACATCCACTTAAAACACAAAGCAGAATTCACTTCAATTTGAACGCCAATCAGTCACAGCATCAGACAAAGCAAGTGTTCATTAATTCATCAAGTAATTAACTGTCGCGTGCCCTCATTGAATCATCACTAATGTAATATACAGGCTAATAGAAAAAAAGCGGATACTCTAATTGATGGCGGACCCTGACCGGTCAATGCAGTTTCGACACGTCGTATGACATGTCTTGTGGATAGCGGTCTATACATCTTGACTTATAATATGATGCTAGTAATTTGTTGAAGGTTGGTACATTGACTTAGCTTTTAAAATTTACTTTATTTTGACGTGCAAACTCAATGAATAGAATTTATCAAAACATAATTATTTTTTTTTATAATTTGTGTGTTGAGTCGCCATTTATTGCTTACCTACTTGTATTGGACCTCTTGTATTTGCAATTTGGTCCTCTCAATATGAATATACTGCCATTGCTGCATAAGCCAAACCAATAAACTCATAAAATTTCTTCCATAAGTATGTAATTTGGTTTGAGAACAATCCATTATGTAACTTGACTCAAATCTAGCAATAACCATACTGAATAGCTATGCTAATTCCATTTTCATGTAATCCATATACCTACAATTGCCTTAATGTAATTGTCCACAAAACACATAAAAAGAACATAATATGCCAAATACAACGGGAAAACATTCCTATACATAAGAAACTTTAACTAAGTACCTATTAACTCTAGATGCAACAAGTCTCGAACATTCTTTGTAGTTAACAATGGTGGCACTATGTAGAAACGATTGGACTGTTAAAAGCCTATAAAGGCCAGTTTAAAAGGTGGAAAGCATTGCTTTAATCAGGGGGACACTTTTACTTCACTCCTGTTCATGTTACAATTTAAATAAATTGTTTCCTTCTGCATTATGAAGGGCAAGGTCCGAGGTAACGTTCTTTTATTGTTCTTTAGCTCATTCATAATTATTACAAAAGTCTTATTTTACACTATCGTGCAACAGGCAGTTGCCATTTTCAAGTTCTTCAAAATTTATATTCTCGTCAAAAGTATCCAATAGGTAGAAATAACTACAGTAGTAGAGTTTACACTTATTTTTATAATAGACCGCCAGAAAGTCATTTGCACTGTTTGAAAACCAAACTGAACATTACAAGACACACGAAATACCGATACTCTACTACCATTACTCCACATAACTGCAACAAAGACGTGACCAGGCGGACCCTTACGACACATATATTTACGGGCACAAGTAATTGCGGTCAGGACCCCGACACGCTCATCTAATTAGAGCCGTCTGCGAGCGCGTCTAATGTGACCAAAATGACGGTTCATTAGGTTATGCAGCTGACTGCGAGATACGCGAAGTGTATTGTTTTCTTTTGTTTGTTGTAGTGTCAAATATATTTTCTAGATCCCTAACGGGACTGGGAGGCTCGTGTCTCTGCAGTGGGAACATTATATGGCTGATGAAGGTGATATTTTTAAGTTGTATTTCATAGCTGGTCTAAATCACGTTACCAACAATAGGTTTTATATTAACACCTATAATAGGTAATAGTTACATTGATATAATTAATAAAAACGAAAAAACAAAAGGAACGAAGAAATTAGTTCTAAATAAGAGTAACAATAAGGATCATATTTTGCTAATAAGACAGTGAATTTAAATAGTATATTTACTGTAGCCTTCATAGTTCGCAATACAACAGTTATTTTCAATTAGGTATATCAGAACAAATTTTAATACGAAAACACATTTACACATGTTATATTACTATTTACTAATAATGAACAGACATTATGTCTTAATACTACATAATAAACAGCGCCCTAAAATTTCCATTGTATCGTAAATATTGCACACATTATGAGCATGTGCAATTAATTTATGTCAGCAATAAATGGACTTCATAACATTATACCAGAAGTAATCTGTGGCTAATTGACGATACGCTCGAACTACGCAACTGTAATAAAATCTAGTGCTGAATATAATATTTTGTTTAATAATATTGCAGAAATCACAACTCCTGTTACATTGTTAAACACGTATCCATATCCATATTAATCCATATTATTAATATTATAAATTCGAAAGTAACTCTGTCTGTCTGTCTGTCTGTTACTCAATCACGCCTAAACTACTGAACCAATTTGCATGAAATTTGGTATAGAGATATTTTGATACCCGAGAAAGGACATAGGCTACCTTTAATTGCGAAATATGAACCACGGGCGAAGCCGGGGCGGACCACTAGTTGTCAATAAAAACGAAGTAATGAAATTGATACTTCAAAGATACAAGAATCAGTCTCTATTGAAAAAACAAGCTATATATACCCTCTACAGATTTAATTTTTCGGAAAAGAATAATTAAGAAAAACTACACAAAGACAAAGTCGTACAAAAATCTTTACTTAAACTTCAATACATATTCCTACAAACCAAGACTAGGCATATTCGAATGATTTGACGTTGATTCGTACTGTATATCAAACTGACAGGCCGCAAGTCCGCCGACGACAAATGCTATTGTAATCCAACATTGATTTACACAATATTATTGTAGCAGAATACATTTCAGTCATACTACAAGTTTTAGTTGGAGATCTGTCTGGCCACGTCGTCTGTTTAAATAAACCCCTTTGCATTGAAGAATATTTTGTGGTGTAAATAACTTTTTCTGCTACTTTTAAGCATCACAGTTCATACCATTTTTGTCAGAAAATTTCTCGTAAATTCTAGTTCGTAGTTATTAGAGTATAGTATGTGATTTCAATAGTTTGTGTATTATAGATAGATTCACATAATTGTTAATAAATTCCGCATGAATGGATCTGGCAAATAATTTGTACAAATGATGTGGCGTTAACATTGTATAAGGTAAAAACTTGGTAAAAAGTAAAAACATCGCAATCGAGCTACTTATCAGTCACGCGTTTTTTCAACATCAAACGTGTCAAATCACTAAAATCAAAAACAAATATTACTAACTCTATCAAAACAAGAGTGGGTGGTATCGCCAAATATGTACATTTTATGTCGGTTTTGCGCACGGAATCGTTAATAAAAAATAATACACTAAATCCAAAGACGATTTTAGAAGCATATGGTTGTGTGTTGGCGGGCTCTAATCCGTGTTAGCAAAACTTGCAGGCCTTACCTTGACTCCTACGCTATAATGAGCAACTAATGTTACTTAGTAAGGACGAATGAAAATTATAACTAGCTGTCTCGACGTGAAAGTTTGACTATGAATGAATAAGCCTATTGTGCTAGATAAAATACAGAATACAACTTAAATTACAGCTTATGATGGGCAAAAGCTCTTATCGATATAAGCTATCTCTACCAACCCGATTTAAAGGATATATCGCTTCAGAAAGTCTACAAAATAATAGAGATAACTTATACACATCTTATAAACATTGTTAGATATAACTTCATATAAAGAAAAGAAGTCTATGAGAAATAAAAATCAGTAAACCATGTTATGAACTCATTCATACTTCATGATCTATATCGTAATTCGTAAATTATAATATAAGTTTAATAACCTTTACAAATCCCTCAGGATTCCGATCAAACTATACGGCCAAATCAACCCTAAATCTATAAAACCACGTGATAATCACATCTGGCTAATTGCTAACATTTGAAGAAAAGGCATGAATGAAACGCGCGCCGCCCACGACGGCTCCATTCATACTGAGCGGCCCTGCGCCTCAATGCCGACCCACTAACATACGTAACCTTACACACACTACGATTTTCAATTAATACTTACGTAATCGTTTTTTAATTGTGCGCTTCATTGGGGAATTGGGATGTGGTTTTTGCAAGCTACTGTTTGGATTGAGTTACGGAAGATACGAATCATGGCTACTGGATTTAGAAGTCGATTCTTGTTGCGGATGTTAAAAGGCAATTGTTACGTGCAAATATAACTGTGCAACTAAAATTATTTCTTGTACTTATGTCATAGATTGATAGATACCATTCAAATACAAATTTATCTCGAATAAATTATAAGTTACTCTAAGTCACTGGACAAATTTGAATGACCCACGTAGGTACCTACATCAATTTTGAAGCTTCATTGTTCATCTGATTTCAAAATTTACCTAATTATTTATCAAAATGTTGGTGTCTGCAGTTCAATAGCGAGTGAAAAATTACCTAGGCTTCTTATTTTTATCTTATAAGTATATCTTATTTTAAGGATAAACATAACAAAAATCTAAATGCATTTTATAAAGAGATATATCAGAGTTATGAATAAGAGAGATGAAGATAAAAGGATGTATCCTGTCCAGCGACGGCGTTTTGTGTGACATGATTCATAACAAAACCTGTTTTTATCTTATATTAAAGTCACTCATAATTTGCTTCGTCTTTCTTCTATTTATATTCACATTAGCCATATTATAGTAACGGTCGAGATCAAAAACCTAATACTGAATTCATTTTATTAATACAGTCATTTCAATGACATCTTGTATAACTGGCGCGTGTGTCAATTTCACCGCAAGTATTCACAATTCTACTCTTTGTTTTGTTTATTTTATTATACGCAAAATACGCAGCAATAAATTGATAGTCAACTACGCTTAAATTGCAGCCATGTGGAACCTCTATCCATTAAATAAATTTCAACTGAAGGTAATTGCAGGCAAAGTACATAATGCTCGGGCATGACGAGACAATCCTGTAATTTATAGGCCAATTTCCATGCATTTTCTTTACAAATGTGAAAGGTTGTCCACGTGCGACCGAAAAGGGTAGAGTTCAAAGTCGGAGATTATTGTAAAATACACTTTTAGAGTACAGTAAGTGTAATCCTATTAGTTAGAGTGGCGTCACATCTAAAAATATATAATAGTGTATCAGTTTGTGCGGAAGCGTGATGCGGTTACAAAATCATTTATCTAATGTTGAAATACGATAATAATGTAGCGAATAAAGTTAAAACTTTGTTATTATGTCATATATTTATCGAATGAATTATTTATTACACGAGAATATAACACTGCATTTTATATAGTTATTTTTAATAGGCAATAACAATCCTACAACATAGCTAGACACATTCAAGAGAAATAAATAATTGCAAATGTTTAATTTTAATAATAAAAATGATGGTTGCGATGTTTTTCACTTTTATTTAGAAAAAAAAAGCATTGCTTTCATTAAAAGCTTTATATAAATATCGAACTTGAATATTCATAAATAATTAATTATTAGTTGCACTTTGAATAAGTACAGATTTTATAAAACTTGAATAGGAATATTTTCTTAATACCCATCAGAATATTATAACCAATGATTGAAAATTAAATCTTTCCTATACCAATGACAATTTTATTGCAAAAATATGAAATTATATCGCGAATATTATGAAGAAATTATGTAGAAGGAAATATATTCAAAAGGTTGTGTCCGCTCTCACGTGTTGAATAATGAAACATATTATGCTTGTATTTATTGCTATCGTTAAAAGTAATTTATAAAATTAATTATATGTATATTTACAGTAACACTCAAAACGGAAAACCCCTTATAACATCTGTATATGTCTGTCAACAGCTGTGCACTATACCAGCATATTATAATAAAAAAATAATATAAATACGATTTAATGAAAACTAAGTTTGTTTACGAGAACGTTAATTACATATTCTATACAAAGCTCATAAAAATGACCCGTATAACCAGATTTTAAATTAAAATTTTTAATCTATTATTAATCGTCCGTCAATATCCTACTTACCTTATATTAGAGAAACTAATCACTTCGTCCTAATTACTTCAAAATAGCAATAAATCTTAAACGTGTGACTTACAAACAGGCCGGCTAATTCACCACAAGCATCACTGATCGATACAGAAATGGCAAAGTTGAGGGTCAGGCAGCGATGAATGAAACCCCAGAGGGGATGGGGCGGGTGTCTCGGCCATGGCCACGCTGTGACGTAGGGGCAGAGCGCATGCGCCAAGTTCAGGGGCACATTGATCGCAAGGTATCTTCAATGGCAATGCCAGGGGCAGATCGCAGGTTGAACGCTCGTGGAACCTTTTGAACAGTTCAGTTCTGTTGCTTTTGTGGGAATACTTCTGGGTTTAGGGATGTAGTAAATGTAGATGAGATGAATACTTTACACGCAATCAATTAATTAATCAATTATTTATATCGCCACTTTAAACAATAACCTTTATCATATTCTAATAAATAAACAGAAAATTGAGCATCCAAATAAATATAAGTAGGTAATAATATAAGTACTAATTCAATATGTGAAGGAAATATAAAATAAGAAATAAATGTCAAAGTAATATGATGAAATATATTTACATAGAAATTAGGTCACACACACAAAGAAAACAGCCACACCCTCGGCAAAATCTGTAAATTGGTAGGACATTTCTATATCACCTCATTTCACACTATGAATAAGACAGCTGATAGCCCACTCCCCCCTCCTCCTACCTCCCCCATTTACCCATAGGTTGGCAACACACCCAACAATAAATACGAATTATTGGGGTTGCCTGCTTTCGTCGTAAACCATAATGTGACGCATCTACTTAATTCAAGGAATTTATCTTTAGTCTATAGTAGTTACGTTCTTTTATACTTATACCAGTATGTATTTAATATTATAATATGCCAAACTTATAGCATATTAGCGTGATGATAATATGTAGCCTATAGCCTTTCTCGATAAATGAGATATACAACGCCGAAAGAATTTTTCAAATCGGACCAGTACCTAGTTATTAAAATTAGCGCGTTCAAACAAACAATTAACAAACTCTTCAGATTCATAATATTAGTATAGATAAGTACAGATTATTGTTTAAAAATTATTGTTTAATCCATACTAATATTATAAATGCGAAAGTAACTCTGTCTGTCTGTCTGTCTGTTACTCAATCACGCCTAAACTACTGAACCAATTTGCATGAAATTTGGTATAGAGATATTTTGATACCCGTGAAAGGACATAGGCTACTTTTTATTGCGAAATATGTACCACGGGCGAAGCCGGGGCGGACCGCTAGTATTTAATAATTTGATAGTGTGAATTCTGTATATTTCATCTTCCTTCAATATTCGTAAAATAAAAATGTTGACACCTTGTCATATATTATTATGTGGTCTTTTTATTTAACGAGACTTGATTGCGGGCGTAATCCGGCATAAATAAGAGACGCGTGCGCATCGCTGATTACACACGGGAACAAAGAAAGGTATAGAGCTGTAGACATTCAATTTTATGTGAAAATATTTTTGATCGACGATCATACAAAATTTTATGAAATAAAGTACTAAAAATTTATAAGTTACTAAAATGCATTTCATAGGTAACTACTTCCATTTTTTTATTACCTATATTATATAAAATTTTGGATCTACTACAAATAAAATTAATCCTTTTTTAGACATCAATACGACATTATTTAAATTTGTATAATAGAGTATACAGGTATAAAATAAATCATAGTAAGAAACTTTAATTCCTAATGGCTAATAAGATATTCTATCTCAAAATATCAACTTTACAACCATTAATATTCTGTCTCCAGAAAATTGAAATAAGAATACATTACATTCAAACGTCAAATCCTCTATTAACATTTTAATTCATAAAATTAATGAGCCTAAATTCTTGCGCCATTTCTTCAAGATTTATGTCTTTCATAATAAATATAGAGTAGGTATACGATGATACAATAAATTTTAAAACAGCTTACGTGTTATAATTTAAATTATTTTATTACGAACTAGTTTGAATAAAACATGTTTTTGATAAGAAAACATTTGAAGATTGTAAACAGAGTCGTTGTTTATAGGTAGAGGTGGATTGGTTTAAAAATAGCTTTGCTAAGCGAAAGTTTAGTATTGGAGGAATTAAAATTACATAGTAGAGGCAATAATAGGACTGTTGAATAGTACACATTGATGTTTGTTTATTGCTGTTGATTAACACTGAGATGTTCTTCAAATTCACTTAACCTATAGCTGTTTCATAATTCTATTGGAATTAATATTGACCTACATTTAGTATATTACTTTACGTCAACGTAGATTAGTCGTCATTTCAGTATTTCTACGAGTTCATCTTCTAGTATAATAATCTATATCGTAATAACTATGAGATATACCATATGGTTCTTACTAAGAACCACGGTTTTTTGAATTGTTTGGTATCGGTATCGGTTGTTTTATTATCGGCGATACCGATATATCGGCTTGCCGATATATCGGCCGATATATCGGTATCGGTATCGGTATCGTTACATCCCTAGTTCTTAGATTCAGTGATTGCGTCATCATATAAATCGTCATAGTATATTGTATTATCTATGTACGTCACGTCTTGGTACATTTCTTAAGCTAAGTATATCCGATGCATATGTAACTCTAATCAGATATTTCTTGACGTATAATTTCTTCGTTATGTTGTGCTTTATTTGATAAAATATGATTACTACGGTCTTACGATTTTTATTATATCTTAGAAGGTTTCGTTGCTACGTAATGAAGCTCCTTATGGTATGGTTTATTGTAGAGCGATTTGTACCATAGCAAGTTTAACATAAACACAATCCATTTTACTAATTATTTATTATTATTAATACTTAAAAAAGACTCAAAAGCAATACTCTATAGCTTTCTACAACGTAGTCTCTGAAACTGATTGTCGCGTGCGTGTCCAATCGAGCGGCCCACGTGTAGTGTCTGACAGTGGATGTCGATTACTCTTCGTAGTTCCTACTTTCAGCGGTCTAGAAGTCTAGGATGGTCTGTACAAAAAACATTAAGGGGATTATTTTGTAAATGGTTTGTAGTCTGTAGAATCGATAAAACGATGGATTGACTTATTTAACCATTTATTTAACCATTTAATGTACCATTACATTACATAATATTAAAAGAAATGGAAAACATGCATAGCACATAAGGCAACCTTATCGCTTATCAGCGATCTCTTCCAGGCTTCAATGACTTCCATGTTAATGTTGATAAAATGAAAGTAATTCGAATGCAAGTAAGTAGGCAGTAGGAAATTTTAAAAGTAACACATATCTACATTATCACGCATTTCATTGAAATATCCTACGTTAATTACTTAATGTTACTTCTTTGAAATTCTAATACCCACAGATAATTAAACCAACCCACATAATCAATATATATCAAAATACACAAAACAAACAAGTAAAAACTTCCAACATTAAACTTGACTGTATCGCATCAAATTCCCAGAGCACCAAAAAACCGAACGGAATACGCAAGTGTGCGCGCCATTCATAAATTTCCCCCCACAGGGAGGCAGGTGCCGCGAGAGGGAGAGAGGAGGGGGTGACTCCCTCTTTATGAATGAGGGTATACGTCATTGGTATCGATCGCGGCCCTGGCTGAGGTTGCTCACAAGGGCACAGCAACAGGTCACCAGCTGACGCAAAACGTTCAGAGGTTTCCGTTTAAATATTATTTTGTCACATATGACGTCATTACTTGATTATCATTGACGCGATATCATGTTTATTCTAGCTTTTATTCAGGCTATATTGATGATAGACGCACTCGATGGTAAACAAAGGAACAGCTATTTATCTGGCTAGCGTTGCGATCTTATTATATCAGTCTCGACTTATAAGTGGATTTGGCTAATGGCCTTCGAAGAGAAACTCACTTGAAACTTAGAGCGTATATTTCAGTTTTAGAACACCCCTATAGCTTATACTAGCTCAATATATTTTTATAAATCGCTCATTATTCATATTCATAATTGCCGGAAAATGGTACCGAAAAGTTTTTATTGCTTTTCTTC